>NC_052348.1:16846774-17094274 GCF_016432855.1 Salvelinus namaycush | reverse complement strand
CTGATTTCTTTTGATTTTCCCATGATGTCAAGCAAAGAGGCACTGAGTTTGAAGGTAGGCCTTGAAATACATCCACAGGTACACCTCCAATTGACTCAAATGATGTCAATTAGCCTATCAGAAGCTTCTAAAGCCATGACATAATTTTCTGGAATTTTCCAAGCTGTTTAAAGGCACAGTCAACTTAGTGTATGTAAACTTCTAACCCACTGGAATTGTGATACAGTGAATTATAATTGAAATAATCTGTCTGTAAACAATTGTTGGAAAAATGACTTGTGTCATGCACAAAGTAGATGTCCTAACCCGACTTGCCAAAACTATAGTTTGTTAACAAGAAATTTGTGGAGTGTTTGAAAAACGGGTTTTAATGGCTCCAACCTAAGTGTATGTAAACTTCCGACTTCAACTGTATGTGTATATATATTTATATGTATTTATATGTATGTATGTATGCTTGTTTGTTTGTTTGTTTAGGGATAGCATGTGTTATATGTTGGGAAAGATTGGGTGTAGTCAAAATGTGTAGGATTGGTTGATGGATGACTGTCAGATCAAGCGTATAGCCTTTTGAAATATCATGCCATACGTTTACCCATCATTCTTATACACACCGGAATAGATTGATAGTTTTTTCAGACAAAGCCGTATATCCTTTAGAAATGCTGTTTTGACTCTACAAGTCAATCAGGTCCAGGGTCAGTGCTGGGTGCTCTGATTGTGAGTAGTAGATTTAGCATGGCTAAGCAGTACCATGTGTTCAGTGCTGTTGGAGCGTGTAAGCGGCTGGGGGGGTGGCTGGGTTGGAGGGGCGTGGTGGGGGGTGCAGGCCTCTGTGAGTCAGCCTAAGGGTGGGGGGTGGTAGGGAATGGGGTGCTGTGGCCAAACCACTGCTGACGTGATTAACCCTGCCGTTTGGTTCTACTGCAGACGCCTCTATGAGATCTCTCTCTCGTCCTCTCTCTCGTTCTCTCTCTCCTTCCCTTTCTTGTCCTTCTCTTTCAAATCTCTCTCTTTCAATTCAAGGGTCTTTATTGGCATGGGAAACATGTTCTTTCTCTCTCTCGTCCTCCTTCCGTGTCTTGTCATCCTTCCCTCTTTCTCTTGCCCTATCTTTTTCTCTCTCCATCACCCCTCCTCCATCGCTCATCCCTCCTTCTCTCCTCCTTCCCCCGGCTCTGGCTCTGTAATGAACTCCTCTTATTCACCGGCTAATGACTGCCTTTGATCTCACTGCTAAGACCTCTGCTCTAACTCTACCCTGTGGGGCTTTCTCTTTCACTCTCCCCCTTCTTTCCAACCCCCTCTGCCTTTAGGCAGGAAATAGGGGCAGTCCTCACTGACCAAGGCTAAACAAAGTTTTGAGGTGTGGGGGAAAGGCTGGAAGGGGAGTACATTGAGACCTCCCTTGCGGGAAGGTGTTTTATTTTTACTGTGCCATTAAAGCCCCCATGCAGGCTTTTTTAAATATTATTTTTTAGCATCACATATGTCTAATAAATCACTGTTTATTTCATGAAAATAACTCCATGCCACTTGAGCAAAATATATTTGTAATCATTTATTTCCCTGAGCCTCCTTTTGCCATTGAAATGCTCAGTCTGATCGTGTGGGCGTGTTGATATAAATTAAAATATATTTACATACACAACCCTCATTTGCGGATAAGATCGTTTAGAGACTCTAGAGCCTACCACAGTTACCCCTTCAAAGTAGGAGGATACATATGCAAATAAAATATTACTGGTCATTGGTCAGAATAATCAGATCAGATTGTGATGTCATGCCGTGGGCCAGAAACTCCATGCCACCTGAACAGGCTGAAATTCCAGGGGGTATTTTCTCTCCAAAATCTCTTACACTAAAAGGGCATTTTCACAATTTCAGAGTCTTATTTCGACCTAATGGTGTGGAAATATAATTAAAAACAGAAAAAGTGTGACTGCACCACCCCTTTCATCTCACCAGCTCCTTTTTCTCTGTGTGTGTGTGTGTGTGTGTGTATGTGTGTGTGTGTATGTGTGTGTGTGTGTGTGTGTGTGTGTGTGTGTGTGTGTGTGTGTGTGTGTGTGTGTGTGTGTGTGTGTGTGTGTGTGTGTGTGTGTGTGTGTGTGTGTGTGTGTGTGTGTGGGCTACACAAATCACCAAGCGGCCGTACCCTTGTCATTTGAGAGAGGGCCGGGACTTGATTTAGCGCTGTAAAACTCTGTAAATGCTATCTGCTAACTGAACTGAGGACAGGTAATGTAGTGCCTTGTTTAATGTGTTCTGCCTCTCTCATGGTGTCCTCCTCTCTCTCTCCCTCTCCATTCCAGTCCAATAAGGTTCCGGTGGTGCAGCCGTCGCATGCGGTCCATCCGCTCACCCCCCTCATCACGTACAGCGACGAACATTTCGCCCCCGGACCCCACTCCGGACACCACCCCCAGGACGTCAACCCCAAACAAGGTAGGCAATGCCCCCCTCCCCTCAAATCACTAAAGCAGTGGACATCATTAACCATGGTAACACAAAGGAGACACATATTTTGTACACACATTTGTTTACATACCTGTTAGTGAGCATTTCTCTTTTGCCAAGATAATCCATCCACCTGACAGGTGTGGAATATCAAGAAGCTAATTAAACTGCATGATCATTACACACCTTGTGCTGGGGTCATTCAAAGGCCACTCTAAAATGTGCAGTTTTGTCACACGACACGATGCCACAGATGTCTCATGTTTTGAGGGAGCGTGCAATTTGCATGCTGACTGCAGGAATATCCACCAGAGCTGTTGCCAGAGAATTCAATGTCCATTTCTCTACCATAAGACACCTCCAACATCGTTTTAGAGAATTTGGTAGTATGTCCAACCGGCCTCACAACCGCAGACCCCATGTAACCACGCCAGCCCAGGACCTCCACATCCGGCTTCTTCACCTGAGGGATCATCTGAAGCCAGCCACCCGGACGGCTGATAGAACTGTGGGTTTGCACAACGAAGAACTGTCAGAAACGGTCTCAGAGAAGCTCATGCAGTTCTGCATCGTAACCGACCTCAGTGGGCAAATGCTCACCTTCAATGGCCACTGGCACGCTGGAGAAGTGTGCTCTTCACAGATGAATCCCGGTTGAATCTACGTACAATTAACACAGTTGCAGTTGCATTTTATCGATGGTATTTTGAATGCAGAGATACCGTGATGAGAACCTGAGGCCCATTGTCTGCCAACATTACCTCACGTTTCAGCATGATAATGCTCGGCCCCATGTCACAAGGATCTGTACACAATTTCTGGAAGCTGAAAATGTCCCAGTTCTTCCATGGCCTGCATACTCACCAGACATGTCACCCATTGAACATGTTTGGGATGCTCTGGATCGACATGGACGCCAACGTGTTCCAGTTCCCACTAATATCCAGCAACTTCGCACAGCCATTGAAGAGGAGTGGGACAACATTCCACAGGCCACAATCAACAGCATGAGGCAAATGGTGGTCACACTAGTACTGACTAGTTTTCTGATCCACGCCCCTACCTTTTTTTTTTAAAGGTATCTGTGACCAACAAATGCATTTCTGTATTCCCAGTCATGTGAAATCCATAGAATTTATTTCAATTGACAGATTTTCCTAATATGAACTGTAACTCAGTAAAATCGTTGAAATTGTTGCACGTTTTTTAATATTTTTGTTCAGTGTCGTAAAGATTTTCACATCACACCGTATTCATCACTACCCATCCCCACAAAGACGCATGAAGCCAAAGCTATTCCTCAGAGGGAAATGTAACGTATCAGTTCACCCAGCCACCTACACAAGGTGGTTAGGTGACGTTCTGTCTCAGAGAAAGAAAACTAGAACACATTCCTCCACACAGCGTATCGCATCTTCCCACCTACCTGAATGAAGCAGAGAGCTCCTCAGACAGGCAAGGCTGTCGGGGATTTACCACACTGCACTGCTGAAAAGCCTTTTCTTTCTTTTCTATCTCTCTACTCTTTTTTTACCCCTCCATTTGTCACCCTATATAATACTATTTCCCTGTCTGTCTGGGTAAAAACGTCACTGTTAAACCCCCTGACAGACTGTCTGTCTGGGTAAAAACGTCACAGTAAACCCCTGACAGACTGTCTGTCTGGGTAAAAACGTCACATTATAACCCCTGACAGACTGTCTGTCTGGGTAAAAACGTCACATTATAACCCCTGACAGACTGTCTGTCTGGGTAAAAACGTCACAGTATAACCCCTGACAGGCTGTCTGTCTGGGTAAAAACGTCACAGTTAAACCCCTGACAGACTGTCTGTCTGGGTAAAAACGTCACATTATAACCCCTGACAGACTGTCTGTCTGGGTAAAAACGTCACAGTATAACCCCTGACAGGCTGTCTGTCTGGGTAAAAACGTCACAGTAAACCCCTGACAGACTGTCTGTCTGGGTAAAAACGTCACAGTTAAACCCCTGACAGACTGTCTGTCTGGGTAAAAACGTCACAGTAAAGCCCCTGACAGGCGCTAGAGCATAAAGGCAGTTGGAAAGCCCAGGCACAGTCAGGGTGAGACTTTGGCAGAGGTTCATAGGTCTTGTACTGGTCTGGCCCCGGCCCTCCATACGCGCTCCCCTCCCCTCCCCTCTTCCTTCCGGCTGCCACGCACCGCCCCCTACTTAAAAGCAGGAGGCAGACCAGACAGGATGCGATGTGTGATGACGGGGCAGTTGAGTAAATAATCCAATATGGCCGCCATACACCAGATCCATCCAGACATCGTAGTGATCTTGCTGGACAACACAGCAGGACAACTGAATAGGGGATTTAGTGAAAGGCTGCATTTGTTCCAGAAAGTCATTCACTTCCCTTGTAGCTACAGGATTTCTTTACAGTAATGCTTTCCATAGGGCTCCGTTTTTTTTAACGTTTTGGTCCTCATTTACAGTCCTCATACATTTTGGTCTGAGTAGTCCCCAGGGATTGAGTATGAGAGTTGATGATAAACATAGCACAGAGTGGAGTTATATGAAGAAACCGCTGGAGGAGATCCGAGTCTGAATCGATCCACACACTCCCATAGCCTGGACTGTTCCATGTAGAAGAGATCTGCTCGATGAATTAGCTGTAAATGAAGTCCCATGGCATTTCCAGGTCTAGATACTGTAAAAGAGCTAAAGATATGTAGGAAGCAGAGAGGGTAGTCTCTATCCATCTCTCTTTCTCTCTTTCTATCACACTTTTGCCTTCTCGTTCTCTTGCTCACTCGCTCTCTCGCTCTCATTTTCATCAGCCAATCGGCTCGCTGCACTCCATAGCGGGATCAGGACTTTGATCTTCTCGTTAATTATTTAAGAAATCATGGATGTTCTCATTATGGGTCCTAATAAGCTCTAATATGTGCCGGGTGGTAACGTCGGATCGAAGGTCAAACTCCGGAGCCCTTTGAACAGACTTCAGACTTCACATTGAAATTTACAATGAAAAAATGTAACAGTTAAAATATGATATTTTAAAACGAGATCATATTTTGAAATACAAGTTATGTCTACACGTGGATAAGGTTATGAAAATGTTTCAGAAGCAAGGCTAGCAGGGCAAAACGGTGGGAAGGATGTTGATGTGAACGTGAGCGAGTAATTACGCACCTTTTTAGTGCCTTGAGTGACAGTGTTAACACTGAGCTCCCCTCACTCCATCTCTATCTCTCCCCCACTCTCTCCCTTCCCTCCTGACTTTCCTATCCTTCACTACCTTCTCACTTTCCCTCCGCCCCTTGCTCCTTACCCTTCCTTACATCCTCCACTCCTCTCTCTCACGCTCCCCCTCCTTTCGCTCCCTCCCCTTCCTTCCCTCCCTCCCTAGTGCCCTACAGAGCACCCTGAGACTGGGGTGGTGAATAAGTGGGCTGGGGGTGCTGGAATCCAGCGTTGCTACAGTGGCTTTGGAGATAAGCCTCCTCTCTCTGCCGCTCCGAGGGAGTTAGACCCCTTCAGACTGCAGCCTGAGAAGAAAGAGGGGGGTGGAGAGAAGGATCCATCTGGGATTAGGAGATGGTGTTAATCTGGAGGCGTTTGCCTTCTTCCTCTTCTATGTGTGTGTGTGTGTGTGTGTGTGCCACTGCAGGCCTTCTACACAGGCCTACACAGCACTCCATTGACCATAGCTCCCAGTCTGACATATCCATTTACTAGGGTCCTTAATTTCCTTCACCCTCCCCCTCCTACCTCTCTCCCTCCTTCCATCCCAGTTTAACTTCTCGCCAGCCTCTACAACAAGCGGAGGGAGGCTGAGAGCCCTTGACCTTGAAGCCCAAGAGGCCTAGCGTGGATGAAGAGAGGGAGAGCTTAGCTGTGTTGAGGAGCCAGTGACAGGGTAGGGCCCCAGTGAATGCTCTCTGTAGGGAGCATTACAGGAAGCACAGAGAGAGATACGGGCCTTAATGAACACTGACTGGAGGGACTGGAGGGCTACATGGGGGGACTAGAGGGACTGGAGGGCTACATGGGGGGACTAAGAGGGACTGGAGGGCTACATGGGGGGACTAGAGGGACTGGAGGGCTACATGGGGGGACTAAGAGGGACTGGAGGGCTACATGGGGGGACTAAGAGGGACTGGAGGGCTACATGGGGGGACTAGAGGGACTGGAGGGCTACATGGGGGGGACTAAGAGGGACTGGAGGGCTACATGGGGGGGACTAGAGGGACTGGAGGGCTACATGGGGGGACTAAGAGGGACTGGAGGGCTACATGGGGGGACTAAGAGGGACTGGAGGGCTACATGGGGGGACTAAGAGGGACTGGAGGGCTACATGGGGGGGACTAGAGGGACTGGAGGGCTACATGGGGGGACTAAGAGGGACTGGAGGGCTACATGGGGGGACTAAGAGGGACTGGAGGGCTACATGGGGGGACTAGAGGGGCTGGAGGGCTACATGGGGGGACTAAGAGGGACTGGAGGGCTACATGGGGGGACTAGAGGGACTGGAGGGCTACATGGGGGGGACTAGAGGGACCGGAGGGCTACATGGGGGGACTAGAGAGACTGGAGGGCTACATGGGGGGGACTGGAGGGCTACATGAGGGGTGGGCTAGAGGGACTGGTGGGTCTACATGGGGGGGACTAGAGGGACCAGAGGGCTACATGGGGGGACTAGGGGGACTGGAGGGCTACATAGAGGGACTAGAGGGACTGGAGGGCTACATGGGGGGACTAGAGGGACTGGAGGGCTACATGGGGGGGACTAGAGGGACCGGAGGGCTACATGGGAGGACTAGAGGGACTGGAGGGCTACATGGGGGGACTAGGGGGACTAGAGGGCTACATGGGGGGACTAGGGGGACTGGAGGGCTACATAGAGGGACTAGAGGGACTGGAGGGCTACATAGGGGGACTAGAGGGACTAAGGGACTGGAGGGCTACATGGGGGGACTAGAGGGACTGGAGGGCTACATAGAGGGACTAGAGGGACTGGAGGGCTACATAGGGGGACTAGAGGGACTGGAGGGCTACATGGGGGGACTAGAGGGACTGGAGGGCTACATGGGGGGACTAGGGGGACTGGAGAGCTACATAGAGGGACTAGAGGGACTGGAGGGCTACATAGGGGGACTAGATGGACTGGTGGGTCTACATGGGGGGACTAGAGGGACTGGAGGGCTACATGGGGGGACTAGGGGGACTGGAGGGCTACATAGAGGGACTAGAGGGACTGGAGGGCTACATAGGGGGACTAGAGGGACTAAGGGACTGGAGGGCTACATGGGGGACTAGAGGGACTGGTGGGTCTACATAGGGGGACTAGAGGGACTAAGGGACTGGAGGGCTACATGGGGGACTAGAGGGACTGGAGGGCTACATGGGGGGACTAGATGGACTAGAGGGACTGGAGGGCTACATGGGGGACTAGAGGGACTGGAGGGCCACATGGGGGGACTAGATGGACTAGAGGGACTGGAGGGCTACATTGGGCAAACGTGAACCTTTCTGTATCTATTATAATAATACACACTTGGCACACAGCAACACACACGTACAGTTCATACACTGAATTCCAACTCTGCATGGCACAGATGTCCTTGTCATGTCAGTGACATGCAGGATCAAACCATTCAAAGATGCTGGAGAAACCATTCAAAAGATGGGAGAGTCCATGCACACCCAAATATTACTGTGTGGTTACCCCTCATTCACGGTCATTAAATGTTCTAACAATAATGTACAGTATCAATAACAAGCATCAAACACTTACAATATGGTGTCTATTACAGCAACGTTTCAACAACGTTGGGACAACGCGTCATCTTCATGGTCGGGTCATTGAATGCATGTTCTGTTCCTTTTCATACAGGACAGTACCACTCATCCTGTCTCTCTACAGGCATGCAGCGGCATCACCCCGGGCCGGACATGACCAACTTCTACCCCCTCTCCCCTGGAGGAGTGGGACAGATCACGCCCCCACTGGGATGGTACGTTTAGGATGACACACACACACACACACGCACACGCACACGCACACGCACACGCACACGCACACACGCACACGCACACACACACAGACAACCACCCAATCAACAAGGGAAGATTGAGACCAACTATATACAGTACTGTACATGTGGATCCATTGAGAAAGGTGACCCTACAGACAGACAGACAGACAGACAGACAGACAGACAGACAGACAGACAGACAGACAGACAGACAGACAGACAGACAGACAGACAGACAGACAGACAGACAGACAGACAGACAGACAGGCAGGCAGGCAGGCAGGCAGGCAGGCAGGCAGGCAGGCAGGCAGGCAGGCAGGCAGGCAGGCAGGCAGGCAGGCAGGCAGGCAGACAGACAGACAGACGGGAAATCCAGACCATGGACTCTGTCTCGTCAGTGATGTGACCTCACCACACTGGTTCTCCCTGTGCCCAGCACATGTCCAACAGACCAGTCCAACAGACTGCCCCATACGTGCTCCCGCATATTCAGCTGTCTATTTAGCTGCTCAAAAGACTCCCTGTGTCAGCGGCTGCCTCTGAGCTGCACTATGTTAGTAGCTCTCATATGAGGCCTCTCTCTCTCTCTCCCCTGGATTCTTTATTCCCATATCTCTCTTTCCTTCTCATTTCTCTCTACCCCTTCTCTGGTTGGTACATGCCAGGACAGTCCTGGTATAGACAGGAGAGGCTTTGGACCCAGATGCTTCCCGACTGTACTTTTCTCAAACATCTCTCCTGTGTTTTCTTTTAACATCTTTTAACTCTTATTTCACTTAGTGTGAGTATGTTGGGGAGAGAGAGAGGACGAGTTCCTAAAGTTAATGCATGGGTTCTTGTTCCAGGTTCTCCCACCACATGGTCCCGGGTCCCCCCGGCCCCCACGCCACAGGGATCCCCCACCCGGCCATCGTCAACGCCCAGGTCAAACACGAGCCCCAGCACGACAACGACCTGATGCACATGTGAGTCCCCCAAACAGTGGCCCTGTCTGGGTCCACTTCACACAGGGCCAGCCGTGAGTAGAGTGTGGGGGCTCAAACAACCCATCATATGTCCCTCTCTACTGTTACGCTGAAAACACACATTCCTACCAAAACACACCTCACTATTCTACTCCTCATGGTATTAGCAGCACATTGAGTTCAGGATACTTCCAGGTATTTGGCCACTCAACCACATGTCCCAACAACACAGCAGTCCAGCCTCCCTTCTCTCCTATCACCTTGATGTGAGGAGATAAGCAACAAGGGCCTCACAGAGCTGATAAGGGCCCCACCACGCTTCATTTGGCCCCTGGCATCACAACATGCATACCAACAGAGAGAGACACACACACACACACACACACACACACACACACACACACACACACACACACACACACACACACACACACACACACACACACACACACACACAGACAGACAGACAGACAGACAGACAGACAGACAGACAGACACAGAGACACACAGAGACAGAGACACACACACTACACACAGACACACATCAAGGTACTGTGGCGCTGGGACTACTAAGCGATTGGCAGTGTGTGTGCTGGGGGGGAAGGTTTAGTTGCCATTACTGGTGAAGTAATCTCTCTCTCCGCTTGAAAGCTCCAAGACTGTATGACTGTACATGATTAAAGACTCCTGGCGTGGTGGCAACGTCTCGCACGCACGCACACACACTCGCTCCCAATTGGCTGAGGCGAAACAGACCCCTTGCCGTTTGTTCTCACACTCCGGAGGCGCCCAGTTTCTCCGTCGCAACCCTCCCTCCTCCGTCCCCCTCTCTTTTTTTTTAGTACCGCCTCCTTTCCCTTCTTCTTCTTTACCTCGCTCCCTTGTTCTTTTCTCGCCAATTGTTTTGCCAGGAAGCCTCAGCACCAGGATCAGAGGAAGGAGCAGGAGCCCAAGAGACCCCACATCAAGAAGCCGCTGAATGCCTTCATGCTGTACATGAAGGAGATGAGGGCCAACGTTGTGGCAGAGTGCACGCTTAAGGAGAGCGCCGCCATCAACCAGATCCTGGGACGGAGGGTACGTATGTGAGAACCCAGGATAGAGCACCCTGACTGGGGTGGAGAACGGTTAACCACCCCCTGTTCTGTAATCAAGGGTCTGAAACCGTGACAATGTGATGATGTGTGCTAGGGAAACGTCCATAAGACACCATTTGTGTTCTTGTGTTAACCATAACCACCTGACAGCATCTCTCGTTCAGCTAGAGGGCTTCCAGATCATAGAAATAGAATCCATAGAACGGGCCTCCCCATGCAAATCATGGAGAGAGTGTAATAATGTTATACGATGTACTGTTTTATCTTTTGTTTCGTATGTAACGTAAGTGCCTTAGTGTGTTTGGACCCCAGGAAGAGTAGCTGCTGCCTTGGCAACAGCTAATGAGGATCCCTAATAAATACAAAATACAAATGATGTCATAATGGATGGACTGGCTAGAGGTTCCTTTCTCTGGATTCTCTTTCTATGTTTGAGATGTTCCTTCAACTCTTCTACATCAAGGTCCTTCAAGTGACTAATCACGATGACCATTCTCCTTGTCCTAACCTGTTACTTCCCCTCATCAGACAGATCCACTTTCGACCTGACTGACTGGCGGACATTCAACCAAATTGTCTTTTTCTTAAAACTTACCATAGATAATAATAGTGTGGTTTGGAAATGACAAAATGTGTTCCTTTTGAGACTGGGAGTAGAAGAAAGAAAGTGAATGAGAAAGAGACCGATAGAACGTGTTTAAAGCCTTAACAGAAAGCCCTGGTGTTTGGGCCAGCCAGCCAGCCACAGCAAAGCTCTGTTTGCGGCCTGTGTTCGGTAATTGCCCGCTGACATAGTTTGAAGCAAAAGCGCCGCTAAATTGGAACCAGTGTTTTGATATGAAATCAAAGTATTTTTTTTCTCTCTCTCTTTCTCTCTCTATGCTAATCTCTTCATCATGTTCGCCCCCTTTAAAAAAAAATATATTCCCTATTTCTTTTTACCAAACGTTTGTACATTTTTGTAAAGGATTTTTTTCTGTAGCAAAACACTAGCACCCGTGTCTTTGGAGGGAACTTTGGAGGGATCTTTGGAGGGAACTTGAAAGTGCAGACCAGTAATTGACTGTGTGCTGTTTTTCCTTTTGTCTCTCTCCTCGTACTGAATCAGTGGCATGCTTTATCCAGAGAAGAGCAAGCTAAGTATTACGAATTAGCCCGCAAGGAACGGCAGCTCCACATGCAGCTCTACCCAGGATGGTCCGCCAGAGATAATTATGTAAGTATCATATAGAAACGGATTGGCAGCGGAGAGGTGTGTTGTGTGTGTGATTTTGTCAACTGGGATTGTATTTTTCTGACCGGGGTTCAACTAGTATTTGAAATCTTTCAATTACTTTTGAGTGTTTGAGTCTGCCTGGAGTGCCAGATGAGCAGGGTTTGCACTTTTGGGGCTATTCCATTGGTCATATTTATCCAGGCAAGGTTGATCAAACACCGCTAAAGTATTTAAAAGATTTAAAATGCTCTTTGAACCCAGGCCTGTTCAGTTTTGATGTAGGCTATATGTTGTTTATGAATTTCAGAACAGTAGCTAGTATTCTGTGTTAGATTTCTAAAGACAATGCTAGCTACAACATTCTAATAAACATTAGCCTTTTCCATGATAATGGTGTCCATTTTTAGCTGCTATGCTACAGCCTAATGTGTAATTCATAGCACTCTACTTCCATGCTATTATTACCACCATAATGGATTCTAGTAACAGACTCAGTATTATGCGACACTGAGAATAGTGGCCTGTGATGGTGCTGCCAGTCTTTGATGTTCCGTATCAACATGGAAGCCTTGGATATGTAAACAGAGTTGATGCCCCTACCAAGAGCGTAGGCACTTAGTGATGAGTAGATTACTGTGTGATTTCAGATGGCACAGCAACAAGAGGTGTGTGTGTGTGTCAGGGCACCTGTTATGTTAGTAATATGTCATGTTCATCTAGGTGTGTGTGTCTGTTCCATATATGTGTGTGTGAGACTGTTCCGTGTGTGTGTATGTGACTGTATGCTAGCGCCTGCCGTTGTTAAAAAGTGTGGCTCCAGCACTCACTTTCACTCCACCACGACAGGGGCTCTTTGTAGTGTTCACCTGCCTTCTCTTTGGACAGCCCCCTCAGCACCTCTCACCTTCTGCCTCCGCCGCCCCGCCGCCACCACACCACGCTGGGGGAAACACTGCAGGACAGGGAGTAGAGGACAGGACGGCATAGAGCAGGACAATACATTGCAGTACAGACTTTAGTCTTTTGCCCTGACCCCATTGGTGTTGACAGATCTGAAAGGACTGATCTGATAGGCTAAAGCAATAAGCCAGGAAGTAGAGGATGACCTCATGGTGTCTGATGGCCTCTACTACCGTATACCTGCTTTCGAATACTTATACTAACCGTACTATTGTGACGTAAATTGAGTATGTAGTATGCTTATTGGTCATAGTATGGAGGTTAGTATGCCAAAAGTTCCCGGATGTCGTACTAAATTCACCAAAATACGAAAGCAGTGGAAACTATTTCTGTGCTTTTAGGACCCATAATGAAATTCTTCAGAAAATAGGCGTGGCTTCACAACATTTTCAGATTTGAAGAAAATGGTGGTTAATATGCCGAAGTCTGACGAGAGCGGATACATATTCGTTGCTTTAACTAATTATGACAAATGTTAAGAAAATGTTGAGCAATGTAATAAAGTAATGACTTTTCAAATAAGTTATGTTGCACGTTATGTTGGCTGACAATTTGTTAGCTACGCTGTCCTTACGAACCACATAGCATATCATTACAGCAGTATGTACCGGCATGTTAGCTAGCTACCTAACGTTAGTTGGCCACTAATACATTGTTGAACTTGCCAGTATATTAACTATATGCTATCTAATCAACTACCCAACTTATTGGGTACTACCCAACTTATTCACAGCATTCTTAGCTTAGCTAAGTGGTATAGTTGGTGTGCGTTCTCAATGGACTGGCTATCTATTCCGATTTCAGAGCACTCTCGTCTGAGTGTGCCAGAGTGTAGAATAAATGATGAATTTATGAACGCTCAACACCCGTTGAATATGGCCGGTGTCAGTAAACGTCGTCGGCAAAAAAGCATAATTCAATTGTTGTCAGCAGTACAGTTAGTCACCAACTCTCTGGATAACATGAAAACTGCCTAAACAGCTCTGCTAGGGTGAGTAAAATGGTCAGAGTGAGCTGTTCTCTCATTTTTGTCTGGAAGTAGCTAGCAGGTTAGCCAGTTAGCTTGGTTGCTTGACTGCCGTTGTGAGGTCAGAACACTCAGATCAACCCTACTCCTCGGCCAGAGCGTCCAGCGTGAGATCTGAACACTCAGAGTGCGAAACGAACGTGAATTAACGAACGGACAATCTGACAAAGCTCTGAGTTTACGAACGCCCAGAGCGCTCTCTGGCACTCCAGATTGAATTTACGAACACACATCGTAAGATGTCTAGCTAGTCATTTGTTATGCTAACAAGCTAGCAAGAGGTTGCATAGCAACAGCGCCAACTTCCGGTAGACAGGCGAAGCGCTAGTACGCTCAACTGAAAGCACACCGCTCGTTTACGGTATACTAAAATGAACTAGTAGTATAGTAGTATAGGGCTCTGCCCTATACTGTAGTATATACATACTCATTAAGTATGTAGTATGCTGTATGTTTTTATGGGTATTCGAACACAGCTTATGAGTCTCATAGACACTTAACACCAAGCACCCCTCCGACATAAACTAAGCCCTTCATAGTACTGTACCACACACACACACACACACACACACACACACACACACACACACACACACACACACACACACACACACACACACACACACACACACACACACACACACACACACACACACACACACACACACACACACACACATCCTCACTGTCATAGACTACTGTACACATCACCTGCCCCCCCCTCCCCCCCTCCCTCCCTCTCTCCTCTCTCTGTCTGCCACAGCGGTGTGAGAGGAACCCAGATTAGCTCATCATAAATAAGTGGATTAGTAGACTTTGCAGCAGGAAACCAAAGTGCTGCTCATATTTGACTAGAATGACTGTTCTGCTGCTATCTCCACCTATAGTCCCCCTCCCTGGGGGATTTGGGTATAAGCTATAAATCCACACACACTTACTCACAGTGGAGCTCAGTGATCAGCGCTCGCTGGAGGGGGGTTGACTGATGCGCTCCATGGTAATCAGTCGAGGACCAGCTCTCCCAAGTAATATATAGCCACATGTTTATGTTTTAATTACATATTGATGTTTGGTGTTAGGAGACTGAAAAAGACTACATACGCTGCTGCTGCTACACTTTAAGTCTTTATATAAGAATGGTGATGGACGTTTTGTTCATTATAGGTTGTTAGAGAGCACACACTGATACAGGCGAGGAGAGGACAGACATGTTTTCTACTTGTTCCGATTGGTAGGCAAGGGTGGGGTTCAAAACCTAACATTCTGGAATGGATCCTACCAAACATGTCTGTGTTTGTTAGAGAGCACACTATTCTAAAGTCAGGTGTGGAGAGGATGGAGACAGCCAGCTCTCATAGGCAGGGAGTAGAGATGGTCAGCCCCTCTGAACAATCCCAGCGTGGTGATTGGCTGCAGGCCCAGAGAGCGAGGAGTGCTGGTTGGCTGCCCGGCGGGGGATGAGTGAACAGGGCAAACGGCAGCAGGACTAAGCGTGGTGGAGTGAGGGTGAGTGCTGGAGCCACACTTTAAGCGTTCACCTCTATATTTTCTAGGGAAAGAAGAAGAAGCGGAAGAGGGAGAAGATCCAGGAACCGGCTGCAGGTAACCAACCTCTCCCCCTTTTCCTCCCTCTCTTCCTCTCTTTTTCCCTTTCTCTCTCTCTCTCTTTTTCCCAATTTTGCTTTTTCTCTCTCTTTCCCTCTTTCTCCCTCTCTCTCTTTCTCCCTCTCTTTCTCTTCCTATCTTTCTTTCCCTCTCTCCCCTCTCTCTCTCTTTCTCTCCCTCTCTTTTCTTCCCTCTCTTTCTCTCCCTCTCTCTTTTCCTCCCTCTCCCTCAACCATTTATCTCCCTGCCTTTCTCTCCCTCTTTCTCTCTCTTTTCCTCCCTCTGTCTCTCCCTCTGTCTCTCCCTCTCTTGCCCTCCCTTTCTCTCCCTCTTTCTCTTTCTTTTCCTCCCTCTCTTTCTGTCCCTCTCTTTCTCTCCCTCTCTTTTCCTACCACTGTCTCTCCCTCTCTGTGTCTCCCTCTCTCTTTCCCTCTCTTTTCCTTTCTCTCCCTCCCTTTCTCCATCTTTCTCTCTCTTTTCATCCCTCTCTCTCGCTCTCCGTCTCTCTCTCCCTCTCTTTTCCTCCCTCTCGCGCCCTTCCTTTTCCTCCCTATTTTCCTCTCTCCCTCTCTTTCTCTCCCTCTCTTTTCCTCTCTTTCTCTCCCTCTCTTTGCCTCTCTTTTTCTCCCTCTCTTTTTCTCCCTCTTTTCCTCACTCTCTCTCCCTCTTTTCCTCTCTTTCTCTCCCTCTAATTCTCTCCCTCTCTTTTCCTCTCTTTCTCTCCCTCTCTTTTCCTCTCTTTCTCTCCCTCTCTTTCTCTCCCTGTCTTTTCCCCCTCTCCCTTTTTCCTCTCGATTGTAGTTCTATGAGGTGATGAGTGTTCAGTTTGTCCTTTACAAACTCTCCATGCAGTCTCTTTTGTGTTCGTCTCTCACACTAGCCTAAGTCATTTTAACACTTACATGCACCACAAGCAATAAAAGGTCTTGTCACTGTGAAACAGGCCCCTGTAATGCTGAGATAATCATAGCCAGGTGTTGTGCCATGCTTGTCACACAGTATTGGGGAAGCTGCATTTCCCTAGAAATAACCAATCAAGAGGCCCCACTTTGACCATGTGGGTAGTTTCACCTGGATTATGCATGAAAGGTTTCAGCCCCATCCACCCATAACCACCCCTCTCCTCCTCCTCCCTCTCCAGACCCCCATAGAACTCCATTCGACCCCTCCGCCCTCACTAGAGTGGGCTTTCAGAACCACCATGCAGGTACCAGTGTCACTCAACCTGCACCTCTCCTTTGTACTCCCTCCCTCTCTCCTTTCTCCATCCATCCCCCTCTCTCTCACCCCCCGCTCCACTCCACCTACTTTGGGATTAGTCTGTAAATGCTGGTTGGCTTCTTAACTACTCGCTGGGCTTTGCACTCTATTGGTTTACCTGCTGTATGTCTCTGCCACTGTGCTCTTAGTTTAAAGCTCTATGTAAACACTGCACTGTTGTGTAGGAACCTATTGGGGGAAAAATATATATTTCAAAATCGAATCACTATCGGTCCAGCTATAATGTAGACCGCGTGCTATATTACCATTTCCATACCTATTATCAAGTGGCTTCTACATCTGCATTGCTTGCTGTTTGGGGTTTAAGGCTGGGTTTCTGTATAGCACATCTGCTGATGTAAAAAGGGCTTTATAAAAACATTAGATTGATTGAATTTCTGCTTTAGTTTGTGGTGAGACGTTCCATTAACCCAATTGGCTTTCTTTTCCTCACCTGGACATGCCTTATGTGAAGACAAACATGTTAAAAGATGCCATTTTCTGCAGGTACAGGCCAGAGAATGAAAACGGCGTACATCTGAGCAGAAATGGTAAGACCCCCCCTCCAGTCATGCCCGTCTGGTCTGGTAGTATGTGTCAAGCCTTGTATACTGTTTACAGACTAATCCTACAGGGTCCACCCTACACTCACCATGGTCATTGTGTCACTCAGTGGAGGCTGCTGAGGGGAGGACGGCTCATAATAAGGTCTGGAATGGAGCCAATGGAATGGCATCAAGCCACGTGTTTGATAGCATTCTGCTTATTCTGCTCCAGCCATTACCACCAGGCCGTCCTCCCCAATTAAGGTGCCACCAACCTCCTGTGGTGTCAATGGTGTTAAGTTTCAAGGAGTGAGGTGTGTGTGTGTGTGTGTGTGTGTGTGTGTGTGTGTGTGTGTGTGTGTGTGTGTGTGTGTGTGTGTGTGTGTGTGTGTGTGTGTATGTGTGTGTATGTGTGTGTGTGATTGTGTTCTGTGTGTGTGTGTGTGATTGTGTGATTGTGTTCTGTGTGTGTGTGTGTGATTGTGTTCTGGGTGTGTGTGTGTGATTGTGTTCTGGGTGTGTGTGTGTGATTGTGTTCTGGGTGTGTGTGTGATTGTGTTCTGGGTGTGTGTGTGTGATTGTGTTCTGGGTGTGTGTGTGATTGTGTTCTGGGTGTGTGTGTGTGATTGTGTTCTGGGTGTGTGTGTGATTGTGTTCTGGGTGTGTGTGTGTGATTGTGTTCTGGGTGTGTGTGTGTGATTGTGTTCTGGGTGTGTGTGTGTGATTGTGTTCTGGGTGTGTGTGTGTGATTGTGTTCTGTGTGTGATTGTGTTCTGGGTGTGTGTGTGATTGTGTTCTGGGTGTGTGTGTGTGATTGTGTTCTGGGTGTGTGTGTGTGTGATTGTGTTCTGGGTGTGTGTGTGTGATTGTGTTCTGGGTGTGTGTGTGATTGTGTTCTGGGTGTGTGTGTGTGATTGTGTTCTGTGTGTGATTGTGTTCTGGGTGTGTGTGTGATTGTGTTCTGGGTGTGATTGTGTTCTGGGTGTGTGTGTGTGATTGTGTTCTGGGTGTGTGTGTGATTGTGTTCTGGGTGTGATTGTGTTCTGGGTGTGTGTGTGATTGTGTTCTGGGTGTGTGTGTGATTGTGTTCTGGGTGTGTGTGTGTGTGTGATTGTGTTCTGGGTGTGTGTGTGATTGTGTTCTGGGTGTGATTGTGTTCTGGGTGTGTGTGTGATTGTGTTCTGTGTGTGATTGTGTTCTGGGTGTGTGTGTGTGATTGTGTTCTGGGTGTGTGTGTGTGTGTGATTGTGTTCTGGGTGTGTGTGTGTGATTGTGTTCTGTGTGTGATTGTGTTCTGGGTGTGTGTGTGTGATTGTGTTCTGGGTGTGATTGTGTTCTGGGTGTGTGTGTGTGATTGTGTTCTGGGTGTGTGTGTGTGTGTGATTGTGTTCTGGGTGTGTGTGTGTGATTGTGTTCTGTGTGTGTGTGTGTGATTGTGTTCTGGGTGTGATTGTGTTCTGGGTGTGTGTGTGATTGTGTTCTGGGTGTGTGTGTGTGATTGTGTTCTGGGTGTGTGTGTGTGATTGTGTTCTGGGTGTGATTGTGTTCTGGGTGTGTGTGTGTGTGATTGTGTTCTGGGTGTGTGTGTGTGATTGTGTTCTGGGTGTGTGTGTGTGTGTGATTGTGTTCTGTGTGTGTGTGTGATTGTGTTCTGGGTGTGATTGTGTTCTGGGTGTGTGTGTGTGATTGTGTTCTGGGTGTGATTGTGTTCTGGGTGTGTGTGTGTGATTGTGTTCTGGGTGTGTGTGTGTGTGTGATTGTGTTCTGTGTGTGTGTGTGATTGTGTTCTGGGTGTGATTGTGTTCTGGGTGTGTGTGTGTGATTGTGTTCTGGGTGTGTGTGTGATTGTGTTCTGTGTGTGATTGTGTTCTGGGTGTGTGTGTGTGATTGTGTTCTGGGTGTGTGTGTGTGATTGTGTTCTGGGTGTGTGTGTGTGATTGTGTTCTGGGTGTGTGTGTGTGATTGTGTTCTGGGTGTGTGTGTGTGATTGTGTTCTGGGTGTATATTGACCTGGCCACTCCATTGACAGTCTTGTGTCTGGCTAGTGAGATGACCATCTGACTCCTCTGTGTGAACGTTGCAGTGCGTGGCTGAGAAACTGTTGTTGATGAGTCCTGTCTTAAATCCAAACTGATGTCCTTATTAGACGTAACTCCATCACGAAAATGGACAAAGTGCTCTGCATGACCCGAAAGATGTTACAGAACAGACCTTTTTCTAGTCTGGCCTCTTCATAGCAGCAGATATTCCTGGAGGAGTGGGAGGTTCCGTCCCAAATGGAACCCTATTCCCTACATAGTGCACTACCATACCCCTATGGACCTAGTGCACTATATGGAATAGGGTGCCATTTGGGAGGCATGCAGCCTAGGCCCAGATGGTTTGCATGTTTTCTGTTCTACCCGACCCTGAATGGAGACTAGACCTTCCAGACTACATCTGGGCTCAGGAAAGCTATGAAACACCACGCTCCACGAGAATACTGTCAAATCACATTGTTTGATAGAGATTTGTTGTCGGTTTGGTGTGAAGTGTGGAGGGTGCTGCTGTGCTGTACGAGCACTATAACACATAAAGCACTACGTAAACAGTCAAATGTTGTGGGGTTTATTTGGTTGGGGTTGTTCTTTGTGAAAAGCGTCAGTTTGTCATTGGGTAAGTTGTGACCAGCGCCAGTAACAGACACAAACATGTAGAGCTTTTGGACCAAAGTGTCACCAGGCTTTAAACGGGGTGAAATAAATGCATGCCCTCCTTTCTACCATTAGATTTCTCTCTCTCTCTCTCTCTCTCTCTCTCTCTCTCTCTCTCTCTCTCTCTCTCTCTCTCTCTCTCTCTCTCTCTCTCTCTGAGGTTAATCTTATAACATCCTGCTGTCTGCATTTTTATGGCATCCTCTCTCTTTCAACTCTTTCTCTCTCTTTCTCTTTCTCGCTTTCTCTCTCTTTCTCTCTCTCTCTCTTATCTCTCTTTATCTCTTTCTCTCTCTATTTTATCTCTTTCTCTTTCTCTCTCACTCTCTTTTATCCCTCTCTTTCTCACTTTCTCTCTCTTTCTCTCTCACTCTCTCTTTCTCTCTCACTCTCTTATCTCTCTCTTTCTCTCTCTCTCTCTCTCTCTCTCTCTCTCTCTCTGTAGGGTAAATCTTACAACGAAATCAGAACCAGACAAAGGTTTTCCACTTGTTTGATTCTTGACCGGTGGCTCCCCCCTCTGTACCTAAATTGGACCATTTTTCTCTTATTCGCCGGCCACACTTCGCCTCTTCCTCTTTTCAAAGGCGGAGAGACTTTATCCGTGATCCAATAATTAGCTGTGTCTCTCCGAGGCAGGATGGACACCACGGCTGATTCATTGTGACAACCTTAAACTCATATGCATAATACCAGAGAGGACTGCCACGACTCCTCAATTTATGTAGATCCCAAAGAGCCTGGATTGAGGTTAGCGTTTGGCACGGCAGACTTCAGGCAGCGAACGTCTTTAAATGAACTTACTTGTCTATTTCTTTTTATATCCGCCCTCGCCTCGATTGCAATGGTTTTGTAATGGAGTGTGTCTATCTATTCACTCTGAAAGGACACGGCGGATGTTCTTGTTTATTTTTGTTGATATTGTCTGCACATTAATTTGCAGGGCATGATTAATCAGAATACCCCTTTAAAGGAGGGTAAGGATCAATACAACCTCCGTGTTTTCTCTTCTGCTGTACAGATTTAAATGTCTGGCTGAAAAGGCCACACCAATGAGTGCAGCAGTTCAACAGTGTTTCATTTCTTGGAGTGAATTGTTTGTTATCCCCAGTGGGTCAGACCCCAGACCCAGCAAACAGCTGGTTATCTTACCTCGCAGTTAAACAGCTCTCTGGGAATCCAGCTATTAGTTTGACATTGTGAAATGTGTATTTCCTCCCTCTCTCTTCCTCTCTCTCTGACACTTTCTTTCTCTCTCTCTTCCTCACTCTGACACTTTCTCTCTCTCTTCCTCTCACTCTGACACTTTCTCTCTCTCTTCCTCTCTCTCTGACACTTTCGTTCTGACACTCATAACTTGTCACTCTGTCTCTCTTGACTCATTCTCTCTCTCTCCCTGTTAGTCTCATTGTCTGACTCAGCCTGTCTGATTCACAGGGAGATGTGTATCTGGTCGGGAAACACACATGTCCTTAAGGCTATCTACTTTTCAGCCACTGCGCATTTGTCACAAAGGGAGACGACTACTAACTAAGGTGGCCTTTTCAATCTGATGAAGAGCGTGGGCCATGAGTCACAAAGGTTCACAAAAACTCCCCAGTGTTGTAACTGACGGAGTCATCTCAGTCCAACTCTTATGAACGTGCTCTTTTGTTTCCACCCGGTAACCGGATAGCTCTGTGAGAGCAAACTTGAATTTCCCCAGTTTTTTCGTGCGAGTCAGTAAATCTGTAGCTCTACGTTTTGCATTTAGTTTTTTGGGGGGGGGATTCATCTTGGCTGTTTGAATGTCTTTTTTTCAACTGCCCTAACTAAAAATGGTTTGGAGGCCACAGATGGTGTGTTTGTGTCGGTAGCTGGTGAACTAGTGCGGTACAGAGCGTTGACTGTAGTGGTCTCTCTCTCTCTCTCTCTCTCTCTCTCTCTCTCTCTCTCTCTAGCCCCGTGTGTTTGCCTGTGATGTGTGGAGGCAGAAGTCAGCTGTCAGGCTTTGATGAGCAAGGGGTGGGGGTGGGAGGGTGTGGGGGGGGAGCAAGGGGGAGGGAGGGAGAGGGCAAAAAATAAAATTCCTCTTGTGCTCGAGAGTTCTCCTTCTCCCAACTGTCATTCCACTCTCTCTCTGCCCCTCATCCCTCTCTCTCCTCCCTTTCTCCCCCTCTCTCTCCTCACTTTCTCCCCCTCTCTCTCCTCACTTTCACCCCCTCTCTCAAACAGCCAGCCGCACTCTCCGGCTGCAGTCAGGCAGGGTTCAGAGTCTTACCTTCAGTTCCAGAGCTGGTTTGATTTGGTGCTGGTTGCCTTAAGGCCACAGTGGAGGACACACACACCCCACCACCACAGCGTTATTAGTGACCTGGGATAATTGGAATGGTTTCGGGGGGCTGTGAAACACTCAGGGTCTTGCTCTGAGCGTCTCAGCTCAGCAGAGTAGAGGAGAGGGATCTCCTGCCTCCTCTTTAAAACTAGACTTCACAAAGAAGGAAAAAAAAGAGTGGCCTTGGCATAAATCAGGGCGACAGCCACCGGCTAATGTTACTGTGGGTTAGGAAGTAGAAACGGAAATGTCCCCTCTCGCGCTCGCTCGCTCGCACACACACACACACACACACACACACACACACACACACACACACACACACACACACACACACACACACACACACACACACACACACACACACACACACACAGCAGAGCCCTGTGAAGGAGAAAAAGACAACCTCAGCACTTGTGGCCTTCCAGGGGTG
This sequence comes from Salvelinus namaycush, assembly GCF_016432855.1. Taxonomy (NCBI): domain Eukaryota; kingdom Metazoa; phylum Chordata; class Actinopteri; order Salmoniformes; family Salmonidae; genus Salvelinus; species Salvelinus namaycush. The sequence goes on along the minus strand of NC_052348.1, from coordinate 17,071,691 downwards.
TAGCAGCTGTAGTGGAATGTCTAAACTATGCAGGTGTGCCCGCCCGAGTCTATCGCGCAGGTTTTAATCAAACCCTGGACTTAATCTCTTGCCTCTCCTCCTTCAGAGAAAAGGGCTCTCTTTGATACTTCTTAGGGGCACTTGGGGACCTCTAGTTTACATGTGTGCGACTGAGTTGTGCATCCCCAATAGCACCCTATTCCCTTTATAGTGCACTACTTTTGACCAGAGCCCTATGGGTCCTGGCCAAAAGTAGTGCACTATAAAGGGAATAGGGTGCCATTTGGGATGGGTGCCATTTAGGACACAGCGAATCACCTAAAGTGGGGCTTTCTGTTTAGACTGGGTCTGTGGGTTTGTTTTGGTTGAGTCACTGGCCTATTGTGCCGATGTCTGGCCAGCTGCAGGGAGTGACCGTATGAGGGTAGAGCCTCTCCCTCCCTGCTGGGTTTTGTCATGTCTTCTCTACTTCCTCTCCTTCTCCTTCCCTCCCCCCTTCTCTGTCTCTCCCCGGTGGCTCCTTGAGACTCTGCAGATTGAGGGGGTGGTGGGGGTGTGCTGCCTTGTAAAACGTCCCCCCTTCTGAGTCGTTATCTCTGGATCATAAAAGGCCCGCAGGTAACAGAGGGGAGAGATGGGAAGGGGAGAGGGGTCGCAGGAAGATGTTTTTTTCTTTCTCTATTTAATTCTTTATAAACACGAAACTCTGTTTTGAGATGTGGCTGAGTTTCTACTTCTGCTGAACAAAATGTGGCTCCTATTGTAGGGGGGTTTCTCTCCCTCTCTTTCCTCCTACTCTCTTTCTCTCTCTGTCCCGTCTTTCCTCCCCGTTCTCCCCTCTTTTCCCTCCCTCCCTCCCATCCGATGGTGAGTCTGAGTGGCGGTGGGGCTCCTTTGAAGTGCGCCGCAGCAGAGGGAGCAGTCATTGTACGAGCCCTTTGATAGTGCCGCCCTGGCCTCCAGCCCCCAGCTCCAGCTTTGTAGCTGTGCAGTACTGCGGGGGCACACCACACTACGCCGCGCTTGGCCAGACTTCAGCAGCTCAGGCCCCCAGCGACGGCGCATCAGATGTGGGTAGAGGGGTAAGGAGACAGGGCTCCTACCCCCAGACCCCCAACTCTACCTCAGTCTCACCAGCACATGCCTGAGGTTTGGGCTTTTGGTGGCTCGGTGGGCGGGAGCCTTACCCCCTACCGTTCCTCTCCCCACAATCAAAAACCCTCCCCTCTCCCTTCCTCTAGCCTCGTATAGACAGAAACCTCCTTTATCCACTTCCCTTTCTCTTTTCTTCTCATCCCCCTCTCCCTCGTTCTGTTTTAACTGAACCCCCCCGAAACATCCCACCGTTATCAACAATACCATTGTCGGTGTTCCCAGCCCAGACAAGAACAACAACGTTTCTCCCACCAAACCACCCTGACTTTTGGTTGGAGGTTAGAAATGACAGACAGAGCTATTCTAGGTTTTCCTTTTAATGTTCTGTCTCCCGGCCAGAGAAAGTGCTGACAGGACGAAGCCAGTTGTTAATAACATCAGTTTTCTTCTTCCGTTTTACCTCTTCCTTCTCAAGCTGATGGTTGCCGGTTGTGGCAGTGTCACAATTTAATAGAGAAAGTGAGACTTCCTGAGCCGAGAGGGAGTCGCTAAACAAAAGCATAGTTTAAACTCTTCACAGCAGGGTGATTATCTCTGCAAGACGGAGCACAGTCAGTGCAAAGTTTGGCCATCTCCGTTTTTTTCTGGTCGTCTGACTTTGTTTCCTGAACTTAATGCGTTGTCTCAATCACTGGTTGGATATGAATAGCCACCATTTACCTTTCCATCTAGCCAATGCTGTGTTAAAACCTGATTCTGACCATTTAGAAAACTTGGCAGAGAAAATTACAAGAATCAGGTTTATTTCCAGATTTGAATGCCATCTTGGAGTAAATTTCAGTCGAGATGTACAAATTCCTGGGTTTCTGTGATTTGGAGTTGATCTCTGAACCCATATTTCATAAAATAAGAACATTGTCTGTCTAGGTTGCTGACTTTGTGGTCGAGACAGACATGGCAACAAACAGTCAGCTGATTTGGCATTTCCTCCTCTCCTTTCTCTCCCAGAACTCTTCCTTTCTCTTTCTCTTTTTCCTCCTCCTCCTCCTCCCTCTCTCCCTCTGCCTTGGTAAAGTCTACACTCCTGCCTGTGTTGGAGGCACCTCGCTCCATTTGGCTTATTTTCAGTAATTTGTCGGTTGTGTTTTCCTTTTTCATGGAACCAAAAGAAATCCCAGAGCGCCGCTGCAGCGAAGGGAAGGAGGGGGGAGGGAGGGGGGAAAGGAGAAGGGGAGGAGTAGTGGAAGGCAGGCGGGACGGGCCCAGCTGCGGGCTCTTTGATTTGCCCCGGGAAGGTGGAGGCGGCGATTGAGAGACGCGGGGCCGTGCCAGTTATCTTAACCTCCCACGCTTCAAAGACCCAGAGGCTGGGCCCCGTTGGTCTCAATCGCTCCCCCCACCTCCCATCCCCTCCCTGGGCCAAGGAGAGAGAGAGCCAGAGCCAGGACCCGGCCTCCACTGGAACAGAGGAGCGTTTCATTTCCTGCAAAGAAGTCCAGCCGGCATTCCTGAGTGCTAACTGAGGGGAGGGGAGGTGGGCAGAGGGAGAGGGGGCAGGGAAGGGGTCAAGTTGCTCCTGAATCCCGGCGTTTGTGTGTTGGTGTCGGGTGGGTCTACTGTGAAGCCCTGGCCTGATGCCCCCTCCTGACCCACCACCACCACACCCCTCCATCGCCCCCTCCACCCCCCAGCCTTTTTCCCAAGACAGGAAGGACTAAGCCAGGGCTTTTCATCTTGTGGCCGGGAGGGAAGGAAAAAGCTCCCCAGGACGGGAAGGGGGCGCTGGGGCTGAGGGCTGGGCTCTCAGATCCTGGGATAAAAAGGGGGCAGTGGAGGTAAATAAACAGCGACAGAGGCTCTGTCTCTCTCTGCGGCCCTCACAACAGTACCTCCTCTCCTTCGCCCGGGAGGCTCAGGGTCAGCCATCCCTGGGAAAGGCGGCCTCCGTCCCACTCCCTTTCATCCACATGTGGTATAGCAATCTGGAGGGAGGGGAGAGTGTGTGTGTGTGTGTGTGTGTGTGTGTGTGTGTGTGTGTGTGTGTGTGTGTGTGTGTGTGTGTGTGTGTGTGTGTGTGTGTGTGTGTGTGTGTGTGTGTGTGTGTGTGTGTGTGTGTGTGGTGCCAGGGTGGAGTTGCAGGGCTCAGCTGACTTCTCAACCCACAAAAACACACTTCTTCTCTGACCTCACCACAAGGGAGTGGTCCTTCCACTAATACACCTTCTCTCTCTTTTCTCTCCTCACATCTTTCACTCCCTACCCGGTCAGACATCTACCTCTGAATCTCTTCCCCCTCTCTCTTTGATCACTGATTCTATTTGATGCTGGAAAATAACCAACACCGCCCGTCCGTCAATAACTGAAGCTAACTCTTTTAGCTACGTTCGCCACAGACCAGTATTTTGAGCAAAACCACTTTTGTGGTTTGACAAACAATTTCCCTTGCATGGATGGGTGGATGGTGGCCGGCGGGGCTTTTTTGAAGGCCCTGTAAAGTGCCTTCCCAGCTTGAGGAGACTCTCTCTACCTCCCCACAGCCCACACACAGCGGTGGCAGCATAAATGTCAACAAGAGGCTGTATCCTAACTAGATGGCTGGTTGCGTTCAGAGAGAGAGAGCGGTAGCAGTAGGTAGATGACATCAGGGTGTCAGTAAGAGAGGGGGCAGAGCAGATGGAGCCAGCTTGGGTCACAGTGACCTGATGTCAGAGCGAGATCAAAGCTAATGCCAAGCCACATCCTGTCACTAACCTACGACCTAATGTTCAGTCGGCAACGCCATTACTGCTCTCTGAAGACGGCAGAACTGTAGAGCTCCTTCACTCGCCCAGGTCCTCTGTAGTGTGTGTGTGTGTGTGTGTGTAGCATTGTGAGGATGCAGCACTCATTCACTGTATGTGGGATGCGTGAGACTGTCTGGTTTCAGACGACGTTGACAGCAATGTGTTGTTATGGTTTCATGTGTTTGAGCTCCTTTTTAGTTAGTGAGGGATTTTCCCTCAGACTGAACGGGTTAAAAGTGCATTGCATCTCTGTTTCTGACCAGTATGAAAGACAGCCAGCACTCGCAAATGACCTAAGACAGCAATCACTATGGACACGTTTAGGCCCTCTGTTGTTGCCGATTGAACTGACAATGTTTCTCTCTCTCTACTTCAGGAGGAAAACGGAACGCTTTCTCCACGTCGTGCAAAGCGAAGGCAGCAGCTATGGCCCCTCTGTTAGAGATGGAGGCCTGCTAGATTCCATGAACCCTCCTCCACCTTATCTCCGACCCCCAAGCCTCAACTCCCGTTCTCAGAGGAATACACCCCCCGAACTTGACTTTATACTCCTCTCCTGCAGTGACTCTCCTATCTGCTGTAGAAACTCTGAACTGAACAAGACAATCACTACTAAAGACCATCATCCAACCGCATGCAACTCCCCAGCCCCCTCACTCACCAGCCCCCTCACGCCTTTTTTTCTCCTTACAAGCAGCTCTATCTCAATCCAAGGCACTGCACTGAAAACAGTTCAGCGATTTCACTTTGTCAAACACAATTAACACCTCCCCACACATACCCCAACACCTGTTTCTAAGTTATTCCTAAGTTATTTGCCACCTCCGTTCCTTTCCTTTGTACAGCCCACTATGTTCGACCCTCAACACTCCCCTGTCCCCTCTCTCACTGGATTTCAGACCACGTGTTTGGGTTGCGGCCTGACCTCTTTAGACTGACTGCACTATCACAAGGAAGATGGAGGGATGTCAATCACATGTTGTCAAGGAAACATCCTCTCAAGGCTCCTATCCTCCATTTTGTTTTTATTAACGGCCAGTTGGTGCAAAAAATATCAACGTTTTATGATTATAGCTTTTACCTTTGAGTTGGAATTAATTGAATGCTTTTTTGTATTTTGAACTTGGTTTAAATTTCTCGGTGTATATTTTCAGTGAATTTTTTGTTTTGTTCTTTTTTTAGAATATATATACTGGTATATATGAAAATAAGCTTTGAACACAGGAAAGCCATTTGTTTTCTTGTTAAAGCGTCTTGCAGAAAAATGAAAATTAAGGCTTCTTTTGATACTATTTGTAACAAATAGTGACCTTGACTCGAGTCTTGCTCAGATGTAAAATAAAGCTCAGTATGTGTACTTTTTAAAGAAACTGTCAGGATATGTCACTTTTCTTGGTATTTTTGCAGGCAACGTTAGGACAAAGGCAAGTGGTTGCTCAGAGGCCTATATTTTATTGTTCTAAACTGACAAATGAAGCAGATATATATTTACCCCAGCACTTGGCAGTGTTCGTTTTATTGCGATCAGGGTTGGGGTCAATTCCAGTAAATTCAGAAAGTTAACCAAATTCCATTTGCAATTCGACATTTTCCTCATTGGAAAGCATTGAAGAGAAGTTGGAGTTGGAATTTCAGTGTACTTCCTGAATTGACACCAAGCTTGATTGCGATGGACTTTTCTCTTCTCTATCTGGTAACTGTGGTCTTTTTGCCCATGTTGTTTATTTCATGCATTTCTGTAACATTTTATTGATTTTATGCTCTATTTTTAGTATTACTTGACGCATTTTTTTTATTCATTGTCGTATTTTGAATCACTGTCATCTTGGTATAAGCACTTTGCTTCCCAAGTGGTCACATTTTAACACTTTCAACATGTTTTGTTTTTTTAAAGAAAAATAAAAAGGCATTGGCTCATTTGATCTCCCGACCAGATTTATGCGATAGAAGGTATACCTTACTTACAGGGCTGGTTTCCGGGACAGAGATTAAGCCTAGTCTTAGTCTAGTCTAAAAACCTATTTAAATGGGGATTCTTCTTTGAGCATTGATTTTAGTCTAGGCCTAAATCTATGTCCAGGAAACCAGCCCAATAATCTTGTAGTTTGTGATCATTAGTAGGCCCATCATATGATTCATATCCAGAAATTCTGCATTTGACAACACTGCCACTTAGTGGTCTTAAATAGAACTACCAAGCGGAATTATTGACTATAAATCATTCAAATCTCGAGGGGAAACTTCAAAAGGCTCTAAAACCGACCAATTAAAACTCCAACAGCATGCCGAGACTGAGGTTACTTTCATACAGTCCTACAGCTATGCTGACAAATGGGAAAATCTACATCTTGAGTAATGAAGCTGCTCTTAAACTGTGAAATCCATGGAAAAAGGTGAGATGTGATGTCTCATGTATCCAAGATGATCAATTTAATGCCGGGATATAAAGAGGGTAATATTTTTGATTTTCAAATTGAGTAGTCAAAGGAACTCTTGAAACAATATTGGAAATGAACAGTGGGGTTGAACACGCAGGGGTTGTTGACATACAGTGCATTCGGAAAGTACTCAGACCCCTTCCCTTTTTCCACATTGTTACATTACAGCCTTATTCTAAAATGGATTTAAAAAAATATCCCTAATCGATCTACACACAATACCCCATGATAAAGCGAAAACAGGTTATACATTTTTGATTTAAAAAATATATATATAACACATTATTTACATAAGTATTCAGACCCTTTGCTATGATAATCGAAATTGAGCTCAGGTGCATCCTGTTTCCATTGATCATCCTTGAGATGTTTGGACAACTTGGAGTCCACCTGTGGTAAATTCAATTGATTGGACATGATTTGGAAAGGCACACACCTGTCTATATAAGGTCCCACAGTTGACTGCATGTCAGAGCAAAAACCAAGCCAAAACGTTGAAGGATTTGTCCGTAGAGCTCCGAGACAGGATTGTGCCGAGGCACAGATCTGGGGAAGGTTACCAAAACATTTCTGCAGCATTAAAGGTCCCCAAGAACACAGTGGCCTCCATCACTCTTAAATGGAAGAAGTTTGGAACAACCAAGACTCTTCCAAGAGCTGGCTGCCTGGCCAAACTGAGCAATCAGGGTAGAAGTGCCCTGGTCAGGGAGGTGACCAAGAACCCGATGGTCACTCAGACAGAGCTTTAGAGTTCCTCTGTGGAGGAAGGACAACCATCTCTGCAGCACTCCCCCAATCAGGCATTTATGGTAGAGTGGCCCGACGGAAGCCACTCCTTAGTAAAAGGCATGACAGGAGATGACATGACAGCCCGCTTGGCGTTTGCTAAAAGGCACCTAAAGGACTCTCAGGCCATGAGAAACAGAGAGATCCTTGATGAAAACCTGCTCCAGAGTGCTCAGGACCTCAGACTGTAGCCATGGTTTACCTTCCAACAGGACAATGACCCTAAGCACACAGCCAAGACAACACAGGAGTGGCTTCAGGACAAGTCCCTGAATGTCCTTGTTTGGCCCAGCAAAACCTGGACTTGAACCCGATCTAACATCTCTGGAGAGACCTGAAAATAGCTGTGCAGCGATGCTCCCCATCCAACCTGACAGAGCTTGAGGATCTGCAGAGAAGAATGGGTGAAACTCACAGGTGTGCCAAGCTTGTAGCATGATGCCAAAGAATACATCGGCTGTAATCGCTGCCAAAGGTGCTTACAGTACTGAGTAAAGGGTCTGAATACTTATTTAAATGTGATATTTTCATTTATTTAATACATTTGCAAAAATGTATAAAAACCTGTGTTTGCTTTGTCGTTATTGGGTATTGTGTGTAGATTGATGAGGACAAAAAAAACAATCTAATACATTTTAGAATAAGGCTGTAATGTAACAAAATGTGGAAAAAGTCAAGGGGTCTGAATACTTTCCGAACGCACTGTATCACTGGGTATCATTAATGGCAGGGTGTGTTGGCTCAAAGGTCCAGAGGCAAATCCATCCCTAGAAAAGAACTGGATGAATAGAAATCTCAGAACAATCTATGGGGAGCATTTGGAAAAGTCCGTTTAATGCCACAAACTCAGTTACTTACAAACCACACAAAGATGACGTTCAGAATATACAGTCAAAAGACAGATTTGAATTGATAACACCGGTCTACCATTCTTCAGGAAGGCACTGAGGGTCGTACCGGCTGCATCTCTGTTCTACCGTTGTCAAAATTAACCAGACGGTTTTTTCTATTATTATTATTACCCACATTCATGCCCTTATCAGTACTGGGAGGGACTACATGATCTTGTCCAATCGGAAGCGCTTATTTTCATTTTCCGTTTTGTCACGATGTGCCTTAATGAACAGGCTCCAGCTAGTGTTGATGCTGGGGCGGGGTTACTTGTACTTGTAGAAGCCCTCTCCGGTCTTCTTGCCGAACTTGCCCTCGGCCACCAGCTTGTTGAGCATCTCACTGGGCTGCATCAGTGGGTTGTCAGGATCCTTCTCAACCCAGCCTGGAATCAAGTCATCAACACAAACGGTTCATTTTAACTAACTGCTTCTGCATTGGTTTTACACTGCCTGCACCTACTTCATTTCATGTTTTTGCTTCTTCAAATATTCATCCCCATTTTCAAAAGACCCCCGGCACCTCTCGTCCATCTCACCATTCTATAACCAAAACAGTGCTCCTCCCCTGTGCCATATGACATGCAGCTATTGGGCCTGTTCCTAGCTGCTAATATAGACCTCTTAACTGGTACTGAAATCACTCTGTAATAGGAACACACTTGTGAAGCAGCCCAACACTCACCGTCCATGATGAACTTAGCCGTGTCCAGTCCTACGTAGTCCAGCAGCTCAAAGGGCCCCATGGGATACCCAGCGCCCAGCTTCATGGCAATATCAATGTCCTCCTTTGACCCGTGGCCTGACGAAAAGAGCACACACACACGCAGCCATTGACTTTGAATGAAGGGTGACAACGGTTTCGTATACAGACAACTATGTTTTGTTAACCATAGATGTTTATACACAACCATTTGTCACATCCCTCTTGACTCGGATGCTATTTTCATTCATATACAGGCAAAACGTTTGACTATCTTTCAGTCATGCAGGGGTGGTGTACCTCTCTCATGTAGCCTGATGGCTTCCATCATGTAGGGCACCAGCAGGCGGTTCACAATGAACCCAGGAGTGTCCTGAAGATGAACATAACGTACTGATGTTAGTGAACCGTTTATAATGTATCTGAACTGCATATGATGAAGATAATGTATGGTGTAATATGGTATGTCACTGCATTATCTTTAAAGGTGTACAATACCAGCGAAATACTTTATATTTGTTAAAATAAGCGAGGGTCTTACTTTGCAGGACACTGGCGTCTTTCCCAGTGCTTTGCTGAAAGTGAGGAGGGAATCGAAGGTCTCCTGGCTTGTGGCTGATGTTCCAATCACCTGAAGAGGACACGTAAACATCTTAACATCTTTCAATTGAATCTTGTTGATAAGGAGAGGAAGCCCAGTGTCATATTTAAAGCAACTTACACATGTTTCTAATTTAAACATCGCCATCATGACATAAAAAATAACTGCTCTGCGGGAGACTATATAGAGACTTATCATAGGGAGAGATGTCCTAAAATGTACGCCGCACTATTGATCCTTACCTCTACCAGCTTCATCATGGGGACGGGGTTGAAGAAATGCAGCCCTCCAAATCTGTCCAGCCTGCTGGTGGAGCTGGCTATGTCGGTGATGGGCAGAGAGGATGTGTTGCTGGCGAAAATGGTGTGTCTTAAAATAGAGGAAGCAAAAACATCAGGCAACAAGCAGCAAGCAACCCCCATGAGGTACATCCCAATTAGTAACATCAATTATGTGGGACACACAATGCCTTTCCTTTTGAAATATTTTATATTAATTAGAATAGTTTTAAAATAGTCTATTTTAAGCACATTTCAAGGATACCAGCATAGCTTTATAGTAAGATTAGAAAAAAAGCTCAAATGCAGATAAAGGAATTTTGATATTTAGGCTACACATTCAAAATGGCAACAAAAAATGTTTTCTAATCAAACAGCACTTGTTCTGGCTTGATGTTCATTTCAACACTGATCATCGATAGCTAACTCCTATGGTTATTGACAAAGTCGCAGGCAGCGGAGACAGGACAGTGCTTATGTGGTTTGGATTCACACTCGCTTGGCGAGTAACCTTCAGACCAAAGACATGGGTTGGACCCACAAGCTAATGCCTAGAATTCAGCTCAGTGGGATAAGACAGTCTTGTGGTGTAGGAGACACAGGTTCAAGCCCTAGTCGGTCATACTTACGCTGGTGCCACTTTGTCCAGAGCACCAAAGAGGCCCTGTTTGATCTTGAGGTTCTCCACAATGGCCTCCAGCACCAAGTCTGTACTCCCCACCACAGACGCTGCGTCTGTCGATATCGACACGTTGGCCATCACCTTGGCAATAAACTCTGCTCCTGCCTGTAACATACATGATGACTGTCAAACCCCTGTTTGACTCAATGGTGTTAATAAAATGAAGTTCTGCCAACATTTCCTCATTGGAAACAGCAACATTAACATATTAGTGACCAACATCTGGCTTGTCAGCAAACTTCTTCTTGACCACCCTCTTTAGACTGCCTTCTATTCCCTTGGCGGATTTCTTCAGGATTTCCTCATTTGTGTCAACTAGCACCACCGAATGGCCCGTTGTAGCAGCAACCTATTAGAAAGGGGGAACACAAGTGCAAGTCGTGAGTGGGTGGGACAGGTGTTCACCAGGTTTGACTGTCAAAAAGTAACTTTAGTAATATAACTCCTGAAATGAAGGACATTTCAGGTAGGTAACAAAACCCCGTATATAACTAGCTAGCTAAAGTAGATATAGGTCAAAGGCCACCTCATGCAGCTATCTTCACCATCTGTGTTTTGCACTGATCAACCTGAGACAGCTTGTGAGGCATACTGTACTTCTTACCCAGAGATGAACAACCATTGCTTATAATACAGAGTTGTGTTACTGATTAGCCTGCAAAACTCATCCCCTGCATCAGGGGAATTGCCTTGGTTGGCTTCTCAAGTGGGTATCTAACAAGCTAGCTAATAGCAAGCTAGCGGTTAACTAACCAACAGTATTCGGTAAGTTCGTGCACTTCATTGCTATATTTAACTGGCTTGTTAGCTTGTCTTGCAGCGTTAACTACACAGCTGGTTAGCTTACAAGATAGCTAGCCAGCCTCTGTAGCAAGCTAGCTAGCACGCTAATGTCAGCAAACAAACTTCTGTCATTAACAGTTAACGTTACCTGTGCGATACCTGCACCCATCTGACCACCCCCGATGATCGTAACGTGTTTGATCGCTGCATTTCGGACTGCAGAAGAGGAGAGACCTCTGATGACTTGGTGAGTGAAGAAAGCCATGGTTTGCAAGGCGGAGAGGACCGCACCAGAATGAAGGAGCTGGCTGTGGCTGAACGTACAGGCAGACTGACACTCAGACACCATGGAAAGTAGGAAGGTCGTTGTGTGGCAGTGGTCACGTGACTTTTTAGCCCGTTCCATGACCTTTCACACATGTTCTGATGTGGTGTGTTTTATTAGATTCCTACTATTGCTCTTATATAGGAATGAGTCAATAAAACCATTGTAGAAAGAGGAGGAAGGGAAGCGCTACTAAGGTACACAATAGTAACATTTTGGTAGATAGAAGGTGCTCTTTGGTAAAAGGGGTAAATTGGTCATCAAGAAGAAAGGAGGACCAAGGCACTCTTCATGTAATTAATTAAAATGCCTTTATTAGTATGGCATGTTCAATAGAAACAACGTTTTAAAAATCCGACGCGTTTCGGCTGCATGGCCTTCGTCGGGGAGTACAAAAAAATAATACAATGTCCTCTTTTGAACAGCTTTTCCAATTAGCCCCAATTAGAAGAGGGAGTGGTTAAAAAATTGATTGGACACACATAGTAAGCAATACTATACACATTAAAAAGTGAAATACTGTAGCTATGTTATCATAAAAATACAACTCCAAGCTAGAAGTATCAGGACACTTAGAAAGGTAGTTCTAACCTTAAATATGACTGGGAGAAGTGTCAAGAATAAGAAAGCAATATATTCCATAGTACACTAGAACACAGCAAAATATGAACAACAGTATACCATTGTAGTTTGATAGGATGCAATAGCACTTTCTACTGACAAGACAAGAATAGTGTGTGCAACAGTTGCATTAAAGCACATCAAGATCATCATTTGATTTATTTTATTGCCATAATGCAATAGACAATCAAAATAACTTTTGATTTTTAAACTTATTTCAGTCCAGTGAAATACAAATTACAAAATACTCAAGTAATTGAAATACATATTTCAAAAACATGTAACAGAATACTGGCCATCAGTAACAGTGGATTAACGCACCAAAATACCAAAGGGTTTGAAAAATATAAGCTATGTAAAATATTTGATCACATAACAGAAGGTTTTTGTCTTTAATATTTACTGTTGCCTTGTTTAGAAGATAGAGCTGAAGGAAAAAACTGGTTGAGGGAACATAGGGCCCTGGGAACATAGGCTGAGGGAACATAGGGCCCTGGGAACATAGGCTGAGGGAACATAGGGCCCTGGGAACATAGGCTGAGGGAACATAGGGCCCTGGGAACATGGGCCGAGGGAACATAGGGCCCTGGGAACATGGGCCGAGGGAACATAGGGCCCTGGGAACATAGGCTGAGGGAACATAGGCTGAGGGAACATAGGGCCCTGGGAACATAGGCTGAGGGAACATAGGGCCCTGGGAACATGGGCCGAGGGAACATAGGGCCCTGGGAACAGACATGGTCCCCCTGCATTGCACCCATTTTGTTTAGAATGGACTCCCTGTACTTTTGCATAGCAACTATGCAAAAAATATTTAAGACTGGGTGGCGTCGGTAGCATCATGACAAAAATAACTAAAAACCTGATTTTTGTCTGGACTATATCTTCTGGTGGAAGAATTAAATAGTATGAATTGACTTATCAAAATAATGTTTTAATTAAAATATGTAATTCATTGTTATTTTAGTAACAGTTTTATAAAAGCAATAAGGCACGAGGCAGTATCATGAATACAGTCACAGACAAATGGGTTGACTGGCCCTCTGCTGTCGCATCAGGCCAACTAACGCCGTTTACCTATGACTGTATTCATGATACACCACTTCCTCTTGTGCCTTATGGCTTAATTACGGTGTCAGCGGTTGTTGTTCGTCTGGTGGCCTCACCGCCGGGGCCTCACAGTCACAGTGTATGAGCAGGGGGCCAGGGTGAGGCCAAAGCGCCCGTGCATGGGAGGAGGGGCCAGCCCCTCGGGCAGTCTGAAACTGAAGGCCTGCAGCAGGCTGGTGAACATCAGGAACAGCTCCATCTTAGCCAGCTGCTCGCCCATACACACCCTGCGTCCTGGGAAAGAGAGGGAGAGAACACTGTAAAGATGCACATTAAGTCATGGTCATACTAAGTGCATTCCAATAATAATAATAATAATCCAGTAAGACTGTGAAATCAAATGATTGAAATGTTCAGTCGTGGCCTAACTGCTTCCTACTCATGTAGGGATACTATGGGACTTTAACAATCCAGTGAGATTGTGAACTAACCTTTTGAACCTAGTTTCAGTGGATTTTACAGGAGCCTAACTGTAAATGTCCACAGTAGAAAGGCTTCATTCTCAGTGTATACCGTGTGACTACACTCCCGTTTGCCAATCGTAGAGCAAGTCGCTAATGGGACACACACATACGTCTGTCGAGAGAGACTGCCTTACGACCTACCTATTCCAAACGGTATGAAGCACTCTTTCCTCAGGAGATTCCCCTGGTCGTCTAGGAAACGAGAGGGGTTGAAGTCGTCTGGCTCCTCCCACACAGTGGGATCCCTATGGACAGACCACAGGTTGGGGATGATCACTGTGCCCTTAGGGATCGTATAGCCACGGAACTCTGCAAGACAACAACAGACGAACCATAGCGAAAGGGTTGTACTTTCCTGTTTCTGCTGCAGCAGCCTAGTCCCTGTTGTAGTGTTGGTCTGGTGGAACTGACTGACCAAGTTGTTGAGAAAGCAATTCAATACAACTTTATTGATCTGACTGTGCATAACGGAAGAGTCAGGTTCTACCATAGAATTAGAATGACTAGTATGGGTTTCTCTCTCCTCACCTGTGGTCTCTGAGGCCATGTGAGGGATAGCCAGGGGGACCACCACAGTCATCCTCTGCACCTCCATGATGGTGGCCTCCGTGAACGGCAGGCTGCCTTTATCAGTGAGAGACGGGACCCTGTCTGGGCCCACCACTGCATCGATCTCCGCCTGCACCCTCTCTGTGGTGTGAACGGGTACAAATGACATGGAAAACATTATTACAAAGCAACGAGCATTGGGAAACAGGACACTGGATATGTTACACATAGCATTATGATTGGGTACTGTACTACATCATGCTACAACAAGGAGTTCTCTTTCCGTTACATTGAACTGGTCCTCTACACCCCTCTTCCTGATGTAGTACCTTGGATATCTGGATACACGACCATGTAGAGCATCATCCACAGCACTGTGTTGGTGGTGGTATCAGTACCAGCGATGAAGAGGTCTCCTATGATGTAGAATAGATAGTCCTCTGAGAAGCTACTGTCCGTCTCCCCAGCGGCCTCCTGGGCCAGCATCTCTACCAGGTACATGTCTATGAGATCTCTGGGGTTGGCTGGGTCTAACGTCTCCCTATGTCTGGTGATGATCTGCTTCAGGAAGGCAGTGATGTCCCTTTCCACTTGCCGTACCTCTCTGAAGACACCGAAGGGCAGGTAGTAGAGTAGGGGGAAGACATTGATGAGGACCGCCGCGCTGTTAGAATAGAATAGAGTAGAATAGATACGTTACTGCCTGTTTTCTGGGAGAAACTGAAATGTGTTAAGCGCTTAAGGGCACACAGCAGGAAATTCTACTTGAGATCAGAGACCAGCAGCCCTCCAGTTACCAGTTCAGTTCCCACGTCTTTGAACTAGTCAACCTTCCGGCTACTGATCCACATCTCTAACCTCTAGGCTACCTGTTGGCGATGATCTCTAGGCCGCGGGCCATCAGGTCCAGCAGGGCGCCAAACTCCCGGTCAGCGTGGTGGAAGCGCTGGCCCAGGGCGATGTAGGAGATTACGTTGGACACAGAGTTAGTTATCAGAGGGGTCAGGTCCACTCCTGAACCCTCAGTATCTTCCTCGCTGAGACGCAGAAGCTCAGATTTGACCACAGCCAGTCCCTCAAGGATACAGGGCTCCAGGCTCAACTTGCCCAGGCCAAAGTTCCGCAGCGTGGTGTGGCAGAACTTGCGCTGCCTTCTCCATACTGGTCCATAAGGTGCAAAAACTATGCCTAAGGTTCAGAGAAATGATAAGAGGCGAGGGCGGTTAATAGTGCTGTCACTATGCACTAGTACACATATGTCATTATTTAAAGAGCAAAATTACATTTCTCTTTCCTTTTCTGCTTGGAAGACTTTTGATGAGAATAATATAATATAACAATAGAACAGACCAATATAATATAACAATAGAATAGAATAGAATAATAGAATAGAACAGACCAAAATAATAGAACAATAGAATATAACAGACCAATAGAATAGAACAATATAACAGAACAATATAACAATAGAATAGAACACACCAATATAATAGAACAATAGAATAGAACAGACCAATAGAAGATAACAGACCGATATAATAGAACAATAGAATAGACCAATAGAATAGACCACTAGAATAGAGCAATAGAATAGAACAATATAATATACCAATAGAATAGAGCAATAGAAGAGAACAGACCAATATAATAGACCAATAGAATAGAGCAATAGAAGCGAACAGACCAATATAATAGACCAATAGAATAGAGCAATAGAAGAGAACAGACCAATATAATAGACCAATAGAATAGACCAATAGAAGAGAACAAACCGATAGAACAGAACAATAGAATGGAGCAATATAATAGAACAATAGAATATAACAATAGAATAGAACAATAGAAGAGAACAGACCGATAGAATAGAATAATAGAATATAACAATAGAATAGAGCAATAGAAGAGAACAGACCGATAGAATAGAATAATAGAATATAACAATAGAATAGAGCAATAGAATAGAGCAATAGAAGAGAACAGACCGATAGAATAGAATAATAGAATATAACAATAGAATAGAGCAATAGAATAGAGCAATAGAAGAGAACAGACCGATAGAATAGAATAATAGAATAGAACAATACAATAGAGCAATAGAAGAGAACAGACGGATAGAATAGAATAATAGAATAGAACAACAGAATAGAGCAATAGAATATAGCAATATAATAGAACAATATAATAGAACAATAGAATAGACCAATAGAATAGAATAATAGAATAGAACAATATAATAGAGTAATAGAATATAGCAATATAATAGAACAATAGCATAGAGCAATAGAATAGAGCAATAGAATAGACCAATAGAATAGACCAATATAATAGAACAATAGAATAGACCAATAGAATAGAACAATAGAATAGACCAATAGAATAGACCAATAGAATAGTGCAATAGAATAGAACAATAGAATAGACCAATAGAATAGACCAATAGAATAGACCAATAGAATAGAACAATAGAATATACCAATAGAATAGACCAATAGAATAGACCAATAGAATAGTGCAATAGAATAGAACAATAGAATAGACCAATAGAACAGACCAATAGAATAGACCAATAGAATAGAGCAATAGAATAGACCAATAGAATAGTGCAATAGAATAGACCAATAGAATAGAGCAATAGAACAGACCAATAGAATAGAGCAATAGAATAGACCAATAGAATAGACCAATAGAATAGACCAATAGAACAGACCAATAGAATAGACCAATAGAATAGAGCAATAGAATAGAGCAATAGAATAGAGCAATAGAATAGAGCAATAGAAGAGAATAGAGCAATAGAATAGAGCAATAGAATAGTGCAATAGAATAGACCAATAGAATAGAGCAATAGAAGAGAACAGACCAATAGAATAGAGCAATAGAAGAGAACAGACCAATAGCATAGAACAATAGAATAGAGCAATAGAATAGACCAATAGAATAGAGCAATAGAATAGACCAATAGAAGAGAACAGACCAATAGAATAGAGCAATAGAATAGGACAATAGAATAGACCAATAGAATAGAGCAATAGAATAGAACAATAGAATAGACCAATAGAATAGAGCAATATAATAGAATAGACCAATAGAATAGAGCAATAGAATAGAACAATAGAATAGACCAATAGAATAGAGCAATAGAATAGAATAGACCAATAGAATAGAGCAATAGAATAGAACAATAGAATAGACCAATAGAATAGAGCAATATAATAGACCAATAGAATAGAGCAATAGAATAGAACAATAGAATAGACCAATAGAATAGAGCAATATAATAGAATAGACCAATAGAATAGAGCAATAGAATAGAACAATAGAATAGACCAATAGAAGAGAACAGACCGATGTAAGAGAATATAATAGAGCAAGAGAATAGAGCAATAGAAGAGAACAGGCCAAAAGAATAGACCAATAGAATAGAGCAATATAATATAATAGAGCAATAGAATAGAACAATATAATAGAGCAATAGAATAGAGCAATAGAATATAATAGAGCAATAGAATAGAACAATATAATAGAGCAATATAATAGAATAGAGCAATAGAATAGAATAGAATAGAGCAATAGAATAGAGCAATATAATATAATAGAGCAATAGAATAGAGCAATATAATATAATAGAGCAATAGAATAGAGCAATATAATATAATAGAGCAATAGAATAGAACAATATAATAGAGCAATAGAATAGAACCGGCCAATAGAATAGACCAATAGAATAGAGCAATAGAATAGAACCGGCCAATAGAATAGAGCAATATAATAGAACAATAGAATAGAGCAATAGAATAGACCAATAGAATATAACAATATAATAGAACAATAGAATAGAGCAATAGAATAGAACAATAGAATAGAACAATATAATAGAACAATAGAATAGACCAATAGAATAGAACAATAGAATAGAACAATAGAATAGAACAATAGAATAGAACAATATAATAGACCAATAGCATAGAACAATAGAATAGAGCAATAGAAGAGAACAGACCGATATAATATAACAATAGAATATAACAATAGAATAGAACAATAGAATAGAGCAATAGAAGAGAACAGACCGATATAATAGAACAATAGAATATAACACTAGAATGGAACAGAACAATAGAATAACAGAACAATCTAATATAACATACCAATCGAATAGAACAATTGAATACAATAATATAATATAACAATAGAATAGAGACAAAGGAGAGGAGGGCTTCTTTGGTTTATAGTTAATCCATGAGGTGCTCTTTGATCATGGGATGAAATACTATAAAACAAAAAGAAGTTGATGCTGGATAGTAAACAATGCCAGAACAGCCTTTGTTCAAACAAACTTCCAATCAAGGCACTCTCATGTAGTGGAATCTTTTTAAAGCATTTATGTTTTACAGCTTATGCGTGGCAAGATTATTTTTTTTAAACAGACGTGTTGTGGCTACAGCCTTTATCAAGGTGACAAATAATAGTGGTGAACAAACAGGTGAATATTCCAACTCTCACAGGAAGTGACTCACTTCATTACCATACTGTATGTAATTGATGAAGTAAAGAAACTTGGAGAAAGAAAACACATTCAAGATATGAAGATGAACAAAATGAACATGGAATAACAAGAATGCAACACCACAAAAGAAATGCAATATCATAAAAGGAAAAAACTAACTATGTACACGTGACCTCATTTACCAAACTTAAGAATGGAGAACCAAAAAATAAACCACGTATTTTACAGGAAAGGAGAATAATCCATTTCCTCATTTAGACCTGGCAATACAGTGGCCTTTAGTTTAAACATCCAGAACGTTTTGCGTTGTAGGTGTTTGAGACCCCTGCGAGTACTGGGGACCTCTTCAATGGCAATGGCTTTCAGAGTGTTTGGGCTGCCTATGTGGTGTACAGGCTGCCCAGGTGGGTGCTTTTACATAGGACGTACTAAGAGAAGGCTCAAGGACAGGGTGTCTGAACATGCCTATGCTATAAGGACTGCTAACGACAAGTATCCTTTGGCTAAACATTACAGACAGATTGGCCATGCCAGCCCAAACTATCTTAAAGCCATGGCCATTGAAGTGGTTCCCATTTCTCGCAGGTGGGGGCGATCGTCTCAAACACCTCCTAAAATGCGAAACGCTCTGGATTTTTAAACTAAAGGCCACTGTATTGCCAGGTCTAAATGAGGAAATGGATTATTCTCCTTTCCTGTAAAAGATGGGGTTTATTTTTTGGTTCTCCATTCTTAAGTTTGGTAACATGAGCTCATGTGTACACAGTTCGTTTTTTACTTTTATGATATTGCATTTCTTTCTCTTGTTATGCCATGTTTATTTTGTTCATCTTTGTATCTTGAATGTGTTTTTCCCACCCATTTTTTTTTTACTTTATCAATTACATATGGTAATAAAGTGAGTCACTTCCTGTGAGAGTTGGGATATACACCTGTGTGTACACCACTATTCTTTGTCACCCTGATGAAGGCTGATATAGCCGCAACACGTCGGTGTAAGCCACAACGAAGGCGTTTACATTTTTCTGTTACATGAGAGTGCCTTGATTACTCGTTTGCACAAAGGCTTTTCTGGCATTGTTTACTATCCAGCATCAACTTATTTTTGTTTTATAGAACAATACAATATTCACCGGGCAAAACGCTCATCCAAGACCGCTCATACGATGAGTAAAATCGACCTCAGCAAAAATCTATTGACTATTGTGCTTTCATGCGTTATTACGCACAGGTTGAGTCTAGAAGCAGCACTTACCTTTCCGCTTTGTCATGATGGTAACGGTGGGAATCTCTGGTCTGTCGGAGAACACATCTGCCCGGTTTGAGAGGGCATCCCTGACCACTTCATATCCGTTCAGTACTACTACCAGCTGACTCCCTACCCACATGCTGTAGATGTTACCGTAAACTTTAGCTTGTTCCGTGATAATAACTTGAGGCGAAATTAGAGCTCGTGTCTTTGACTTTGGAACGTCCTTCCCTCCCCAGCCTCCAAACCTCCTCCAGATGAAATTGGGAACCAGAAACCCGCCAAAATTTCCAACTATTGGCCATGGTTTAGGACCAGGAGGAATATTGGAGAAATCCTGGTGTTTGCGAAATGTGTGCATTAGATAATAGACGGCCACGAATACTGTCAAGGCCAGAATGCAGACATGGGACAGCGCAGAAGTGCCCAGGAGCTCGTGCCATAATTCCATAACCATGGGGTTTATATCGGCTGCAAAGCACAAAAAAACACCTCGTAATCCTTGGAAACGAGTTGAATATTTAGACTCGTCAAAATATTCTAAGTATAAGTTTAAAGATGGTTTTCAGAAGGGTCTGCCATGTTATTTGTGTAAGCAAACGACGCATGGTGATTCCTAGCTTCCTATTGGTGGGTGAGAGAACGGGTGGTGTGATTGGTGCGTTGATAGATGACGACGGCAAAGGGGTTGTATCTGCACTTTGATTGGACAAAACTGAAGTCAACGTGTTCTTTTTTTATTATGAAGGTATAAATTATGGTACATTAGGACACACAATCATATGAGACTAAAGACTAAATGCACATTGAATGCAAATTAATATAAAACATTGAAAACAAACATCTTCAAGTTTGCAATTTAAAATTGCATGCATTTGTATTTAAAGGCACATTTTGGAAAATATATATTTTTAAAGTACTTAATATTCATTAAATCAAATTGATGTAAACGTAATAAGGTATAGCTCTATAAAATGCAATTTTTCTATTGGAGTTTTGTGTAAAGCTGCAAGCCAGTGGCAAAGCGCTGCATGACATCGCAACATGTTGACTTCAGTTGAGTTTGTTACAGTAACATTCACAAGAATAAAGAACATTTTCAAATAAACTGACCTCATAAATAAGATACATTGTAGTGGTGAAGTACACAAGGACCCAATGTATGTGGATTATGTTATTCTTCTCACATACTTTCCCTATATGACCATTTCCTCACAAACTTCAACTATCCTTCACATAATACTTTAAAATCACATAATAGACCATAAATACTGCATGAATACAAAATAGGTTGGGGTGTTCAAAGCAACACTGGTGGTGAATGCCTGGTGAACAAGATCCTGAACTGGGGTGGAGCCCCTACTCTCTACTCCTCCCGCAGGCTCTGCACTGCACTGTACTTCTTACAGGAATTCTTAAGGCAGGCAGGGGGCCAGGTGATTGGCCAGCAGAAGGAGCAGGGCACCTGGGTCTGCACGTTCCTCTCAAAGAAGTTGAACACGGGGTTCCACCAGGTGTTGGTGAGGTAGTTGTTGGGCGAGCACCGCAGGGCCTGTCAACAAAAACAACAGACAACTTAAACGTGAGCATTACATCATAGAAGTCCTCTTCATCGCTGGTACTGATACCACCACCAACACATGGTCGTGTGTCCAGATATCCAAGGTACTACATCAGGAAGAGGAGTGTGGAGGACCAGTTCAATGGAACCTAAAGAGAACTCCTTGTTGTAGCATGATGTAGTACAGTACCCAATCATAATGCTATGTGTAACATATCCAGTGTCCTGTTTCCCAATGCTCGTTGCTTTGTAATAATGTTTTCCATGTCATTTGTACCCGTTCACACCACAGAGAGGGTGCAGTTGGAGATCAATGCAGTGGTGGGCCCAGACAGGGTTCCGTCTCTCACTGATAAAGGCAGCCTGCCGTTCACGGAGGCCACCATCCTGGAGGTGCAGAGGTTGACTGTGGTGGTCAGTTAAGAACAAATTCTTATTTACTATGACGGCCTACCCCAGCTAAACCCAGACGATGTTGGGCCAATTGTGCGCCGCCCTATGGGACTCCAAATCACGGCCGGATGTGATACAGCCTGGAATCGAACCAGGGACTGTAGTGCCGCCTCTTGCACTGAAATGCAGTGCCTTAGACCGCTGCACCACTCGGGAGCATTAGCACAACAAACAAAGACAAGGAAGAGCCTTACTGAAGAATAAATAGTCCTCTTTTTAATTTTTTTGTCTTTTAGCAGATGCTCTTATCAAGAGCGACTTACAGGAGCATTTAGGGTTAAGTGCCTTGCACAAAGGGCACATCAACAGATTTCACCTAGTCAGCTAGGGAATGGAACCACCAACCTTTCAGTTACTGGCCCAACCTCTTAACCGCTAGGGTACTACCCAGCCAAAAACAATTGTAAACTTTTGCATAAACATCTATCAATAGTAGTAATATGGATATGTAGAACATCTCATTTTGTGCAATTCAATAATCAATGAAATTGTAGACAGTCACGCAATTGACACAACTACAAGGGAAGGAGCTGTAATAGTAAATGTCAGGCCCTATTATGATGTCAGTCTTAGTTTTGTCCAGCAGAGGGAGGAACACCATGCCAACACATTATAGCACTTCTATAACCTCTACATTGTGATGACACTGCTATCAAACAAACGTTCACACTTGTAATTCACAGAACTATGGGAGGTTTACACAACATTTCCCTGAAACATTAAGGTCATTACGTTAACATTAGGTTAATCATTATGTAAACATGCAGAAAGCGGTCGTCTTTTGAGGTGAATCTCACAGGGTGGGTAGAGCCATCTATCATCATGATCCTAGCCAGGCCTAATGGATGAGGATGAGGGTGTACTCTGATTCGTGTAAACACTGTGGTAGGTGGTTCAGAAGAGTGTGTGAGTGCTTCTGGCATTGCACGCGCACACACAAACACACGTACAGCTAACCTTGTGGGGACACACAATTCAGTCCCATTCGAAATCCTATTTTCCCTAACCCGTACTCTTACCCTAAACCTAGCTCATAACCCTAAAACTACCCTAGCTCCTAACCCAAACCCTTAATGAAATTCTAACCCTAACACTAATTCAAACCTTAACCCTAAACCCCCTAGAAATAGCATTTGACCTCGTGGGGACTAACAACATGTCCCCAGTTGGTCAAATTATTGTTTTTTACTATTCTTGTGAGGACTTTTGGTTTGTAACTATTTCTTATCGGTCTATTAACTAATTTACCACCTGGTGATTGCACCAGGCAGGCCAAAACTACACCCCACAACAATTTCAGCCTGCCTTTTCAAACAGCTCTTACATTACAATGGCATTATCATAATTTCACATATTATTCCAACCTCTGTGGCACAATATATTTAAAACACAGATAAATCAAGTTTGAGACTGCACTGGGCCTTTTAAACTGCTGTATTGTCAGTATGTTCTTGCACATCCACCAAGAGGTTGCAGAGAAAGCAGGAGAGATTGAACAAGCTGCTTGTCAAAAAGGGACACTTTTTGTACTTTGTCTCATTCTCACTGGTGGGTGTAATTCAATTCATCTTGTAAAGAAGATTCTAAAGCAGCAGTTTTCTGCTCTGACCTGACGAGATCCAGAGCCTGCTGGTTTTCTGTTCCACCTGATAATTAATTGCACACACCCGGTGTCCCAGGTCTAAATCAGCCCCTGATTTTTGGGGAACAATGAAAAAAATGCAGTGGAGCTGGCTTTGAGGTCCAGTTGAGTTTGAAGGTTCTGAAGACTGGTAAGCAGTTTCTGCTGGATAGTATCAGTCCATCTGCAGTATCATCAAGAATCTACTTTATCATCTCTGTCCATCTGCTGTATTATCTATCTGCTTCTACTACATGACAGTATCATGTCACCTGGATGTTGGCCATGGTGTGGTACCACCAGAACAGAAACGATTACTCTATCTAGATCACAGAGGTCGGTGGCACCTTAATTGGGGAGGACGGGCTCGTGGTAATGGCTTTAGCGGAATAGGTGATCTAGAATAGGGGATTCCATTTGTTCCGTTCCAGCCATTATTATGAGCCGTCCTCCCCTCAGCAGCCTCCACTGATCAATATCTCACCTGGATGACCAGAAGAGGACGTGTCATTTATTTTGAAGATGTTTCATGGTCATACACACCAGATAGGTGCAGTGAAATGTGTTGTTTTACAGGGTCAGCCAAAGTAGTACAGCGCCACTGGAGCAAATTAGGGTTAAATGGCTTGTTTAAGGACACAGACAGATTTTCACATTGGCTATTCCAACCAGCAACCTTTCAGTTACCGGCCAACCCCTCTTAACCCCTAGGCTACCTGCAACCCCAGTACTATATCTAGTATCAGCATCATTGTAGATTGTACAGTATCAGCATGTCACCTGGACGTTGGCCATGGTGTGGTACCACCAGAAGAGGCGTGAGGTGATGAAGTAGGCTACCACCACATCCACACTGTAGTGTTCGTGGGCCACCAGAATACACACCACTCCCACAGCAGCCAGCAGCCAGCACATCAGGTGGTACCACCAGAACGTCCGCGGGGAGTCTGGACGAGACAAAACACACACAGGAGGTTCTTTCATTTCATTAACCTGGTCAATGTTAAATGGTCAATGTTAAGTGGATGGCAATATAAACATATGAGTCTGGAGGAGAGGGGGGGGGGGGGGGGGGAGACAGACACACACAGGGGGTTGTGTATGTCGTCAGTAAGGTCAGACGTTGCATCCTCTTGAACAAGTCCCACACAGGAGGGAAGGTAATAGATCAGGGCTGTCAAACTCATTCCATGGAGGGCCTTCTTCCAATTAAGACCTAGACAACCAGGTGAGGGGGGTGTTCCTTACTAATTAGTGACAAGAGAGAAGTGAAAACCCACAGACAGCCCCTTAGAATGAGTTTGACACGTGTAATAGTGCAGGGTTTCCCAAACTCGGTCCTGGGCCCCGCTTGGGGGACCGTTTTGTTTTTTTCCCTAGCACTACACAGCTGGTTCAAATGATCTAAGCTTGATGATGAGTTGGTTATTGAAGGGGGGGGGGGGGGGGGGGGGCAGGGCAGGGTTTGGGAAACACTGTAATAGAGGATCAGGCCACACCTGGAAAATGTCCCTCCATCAACAAGATGTATATCTGCCCGGTAACATTACTACATAATCCAGGAAATGTTCAGAGATCATGATGCCGTAGCTATGGGACCTTGTTTGACCTAACAGATAATCTAACCTAGATGAGAATATGATATACTTGTTAGTTATCAATAATTAACAGTATTTAGATGTGTGTGTGATATTTTATCCAGTACTCACACTCTTTAATAAACAGGTAGGTGAGGGTGAGCATGACGGTGTGTCCGCTGTAGAGGAAGTCACCACACATGAGGTGGGAGCCGGTGATGGACAGACCGCCGCCGGAGATCAACGTCAGCACACGCTGCATCTTAGCGTGAGAGTCTCCATACAGCTGAGAGAGAGATGGAGGGAGAGATAGGAGGGAGAGAGAGAGAAAGAGGGGGGGTGAGAGAGAAAGAGGTAGGAGAGAGAGATTAGCTTGACAGACAATACAAGCAGCTTCAGTTACAGGAATAAAGAACATTATACAAAACGTCATTGTAACACAAACAATGTTCCCGTGTGGCTCAGTTGGTAGAGCATGGCACTTGCAATGCCAGGGTTGTGGGTTTGATTCCCACGGGGGACCAGTACAAACAAAATATTAAACAGTATGAACTCGCTACCGTAAATCGCTCTGGACAAGTGCATCTGCTAAATTACGTACAGTTGAAGTCGGAAGTTTACATACACTTAGGTTTGTCATTAAAACAGTTAGAACATCTACTTTAAACAGCTTGGAAAATTCCAGAAAATGATGTCATGGCTTTAGAAGAGTCTGATAGGCTAATTGACATAATTTGAGTCAATTGGAGGTGTACCTGTGGATGTATTTCAAGGCCTACCTTCGAACTCAGTGCCTTTTTGCTTGACATCATGCGAAAGTCAAAAGAAATCAGCCAAGACCTCAGAAAAAAATGGTAGACCTCCACAAGTCTGGTTAATCCTTGGGAGAAATTTCCAAACGCCTCAAGGTACCACGTTCATCTGTACAAACAATAGTACGCAAGTTTAAACACCATGGGATCACGCAGCTGTCATACCGTTCATGAAGGAGACGTGTTCTGTCTCCTAAAGATGAACGTACTTTTGTGTGAAAAGTGCAAATCAATCCCAGAACAACAGCAAAGGACCTTGTGAAGATGCTGGAGGACACCAGTACAAAAGTATCTATATCCACAGTAAAACCAGTCCTATATCGACATAACCTGAAAGGCCGCTCAGCAAGGAGGAAGCAACTGCTCCAAAACTGCCGTAAAAAAAGCCAGACTGCGGTTTGCAACTGCACATAGGGACAAAGATCGTACTTTATGGAGAAATGTCCTCTGGTCTGATGAAACAAAAATAGAACTGTTTGGCCATATTGACCATCGTTATGTTTGGAGGGAAAAGGGGGATGCTTGCAAGCCGAAGAACACCATCCCAATGTTAAAGCATGGGGGTGGCAGCATCATGTTGTGGGGGTGCTTTGCTGCAGGAGGGACTGGTGCACTTCACAAAATAGATGGCATCATGAGGGAGGAAAATTATGTGGATATATTGAAGCAACATCTCAAGACATCAGTCAGGAAGTTAAAACTTGGTTGCAAATGGGTATTCCAAATGGACAATGATCACAAGCAAACTTCCAAAGTTGTGGCAAAATCGCTTAAGGACAACAAAGTCAAGATATTGTAGTGGCCATCACAAAGCCCTGACCTCAATCCTATAGAAAATGTGTGGGCAGAACTGAAAAAGCGTGTGCGAGCAAGGAGGCCTACAAACCTGACTCAGTTACACCAGCTCTGTCAGGAGGAATGGGTCAAAATTCACCCAACTTATTGTGGGAAGCTTGTGGAAGGCTACCCGAAATGTTTGACCCAAGTTAAACAATTTAAAAGGCAATGCTATCAAATACTAATTGAGTGTATGTAAACTTCTGACCCACTGGGAATGTGATGAAAGAAATAAAAGCTGAAATAAATCATTCTCTCTACTATTATTCTGACATTTCACATTCTTAAAATAAAGTGGTTATCCTAACTAACCTAAGACAGGGAATTGTTATTAGGATTAAATGTCAGGAATTGTGAAAAACTGAGTTTAAATGTATTTGGCTAAGGTGTATGTAAACTTCCGACTTCAATTGTAAATGTTTGGAAGTGTTAATATGAGCCTGTGTTAATGGATAGAATTGTACCTATCCAATGAAATTGCATTTAAACTCGCCAGTGTCGTCATCTTTCTCCCATCAGATCACTGTACCACAATACCCAGAAAACCTCGATTCCCTGGGGCATATATTTCCGATCGAACTCAAGACCGGATGCGATAACGTTTATGTCTCCAGGGTTCGAATCCAAAATGGCTTTTTTATGAGCAGCTATTGAGCATGGCTGGCAGATCGATATGAGTTCTGGAGGGAGCCAGGATGAGAACACTGCAGGACGTGGTTCACATGCCACAGCTGACACACACACACACACACACACACACACCTTGGGGGCACAAGTGAAGTGATTGCCGGGTACAGGAAGGGTTGTGATGTACATGGTGACGCAGCGGTACAGGTAGAGGGTGCCAATCAGGAAGAAGAACCTCCGACCTGCAATCGACCTGGAAACAAACACACAAAGGGAAAATAAATGATGTCATCAAACAGGCCACTGTTAAAAGGGCTGTGGAACATTTCTCTTGGACATAGAACAGTGGAGGCTGCTGAGGGGAGGACGGCTCATAATAATGTCTGGAACGGAGCCAATGGAATGGCTTCCAACCATGTGTTCGATGTATATGATACCATTCCACCTATTCCGCTCCAGCCATTACCACGAGCCCGTCCTCCCCAATTAACGTGCCACCAACCTCCTGTGACATAATAATAATGAAAATGTCATGTTCAGCATACCGTAGCACTTCATATAGCCTACAATCACGGTCTTATACTGTTAAACCTGAATGTTGTATAGTCTGGTTAGAATTTCACATACATGGGGATAGCCTTTGACACAGATATCCCAAGATAACCGTTCTCTTACTTGTATCTGAGGAAAAGCCACTGTATAACCCAGATTCCCACCAGGAGCATGCCGTTGATCTCGGTGACCGTGAACGCCCACTTCACCCGGTCGATGTAGTCAAAGAACTTATCGGGCAGTGGCGGGCTGTTCTCCTTCTCCGGGACCCTCTCGTGGACGACCGTGATGACCACGGTGGTCAGGACCAGGTTGAAGATGGCGTAGAAGAACGCGATGGCTGTCTTCCACCACTCCGTGGGCAACCGGTTGCCCTTGGCGTCAGGCAGCGAGATTTTGACGTAGTCCCTGTGGTGCCCGATGACCTTGCGTAGGCATCGTTTCGTGTCCTCCGGAGTGTTTTGCCCGTGTTTGGGGCAGTTGGCGTTGGGGAGGGCCCCAAAGACACTGGCGAGGACCCCGCTCTCACCATCCATGCCCGGGTCCAGATGGGATGCAGTCGGGTCCACGAGCGCCATGGTCCAACACTGTCTACTGTCCACACACCAATGAAGAGCTCTCTGGTTCACCCAAAGTCAGCTAGTGCCTCTGAGGGCCCTGGATAAATAGGAATTAGTCCTTGTTGTTGGGCCTACTGTATTTGGTTTGACTGAGGCAAAGATGTCTTCCCCCTGAAGAAGAACAAGAGGTTAGGATTTCAGTTTCATTTTGGTTCAAAAGGTGTTTACTGTGTGCTTGTTTCCTGCAGGAGAAAGCAGAAAGGAGACACTGGAGAGACTTGAGCCGTAATGGAAGGATGGAATGCCTATCTGTGGGTAATCACTGGCTAATGTTCCCTCATTGTCTTCAATTTGGCTGGAGACAGACATGTCTGTTGGAAACTCATGACAACCTCTTCTCATTCTTCAGTTAACAAGATGCCGTACAGTAAACTAATATCCACCACCATTACATTAGCAAAAGAACAGTTGTAAACTGAGATACTAATTAATAATACCAGATGTCAAGGAAGTCATCATTGCGAAATGCTAGTAGGCTACAGATGTAGGATCTTAATCTGATCACTCTGTTGCAGGAGAACGTTCCTGCAATGCAGGACATTTAAAATGTGTAGTGTATTTGAGGTTTAAAATGGCTTCTGAAATTTGTAATTTCCCATTTGAAATTTCAGACTTGATTCTCCCCATCAAAAAAATGTATCAAAACCTACAAACATTTCCATTAAATATAATCCACATAATAATTCAAATTTCCTGTTGGTGCAGGATTATCTTCCTGCTATATCCTGCTATATATTAAAAGTAATTTCCTCGCCATCTTAAATAAGCATGCCCCTTTCAAAAAATGTAGAACTAAGAACAGACCAACAGCTCCGCACGCCTCGCAGCTACTTGCCCGAGCCTCCCCAGCTTCTCCTTCACCCAAATCGCAGATGTTCTGAAATAGCTGCAAAACCTGGACCCGTACAAATCAGCTGGGCTAGACAATCTGGACCCTCTCTTTCTAAAACTATCCGCCGCCATTGTTGCAACCCCTATTACCAGTCTGTTCAACCTCTCATTTCGTCCGAGATCCCTAAAGATTGGAAAGCTGCCGCGGTCATCCCCCTCTTCACAGGGGGTGACACTCTAGACCCAAACTGTTACAGATCTACATCCATCCTGCCCTGCCTTTCCAAAGTCTTTGAAAGCCAAGTTAATAAACAGATCACTGACCATTTCGAATCCCACCGTACCTTCTCCGTTGTGCAATCCGGTTTCCGAGCTGGTCACGGGTGCACCTCAGCCACGCTCAAGGTACTAAACGATATCATAACAGCCATCGATAAAAGACAGTACTGTGCAGCCGTCTTCATCGACCTGGCCAAGGATTTCGACTCTGTCAATCACCGTATTCTTATTGGCAGACTCAATAGCCGTGGCTTCTCAAATGACTGCCTCACCTGGTTCACCAACTACTTCGCAGATAGAGTTAAGTGTGTAAAATCAGAGGGACTGTTGTCCGGACCTCTGGCAGTCTCTATGGGGGTACCACAGGGTTCAATTCTCGGGCCGACTCTTTACTCTGTATATATCAACGATGTCGCTCTTGCTGCTGGTGACTCCCTGATCCACCTCTACGCAGACGACACCATTCTGTATACATCTGACCCTTCTTTGGACACTGTTAAATAACCTCCAAACGAGCTTCAATGCCATACAACACTCCTTCCGTGACCTCCAACTGCTCTTAAACGCTAGCAAAACCAAATGCATGCTTCAACCGTTCGCTGCCCGCACCCACCCACCCGACTAGCATCACTACTCTGGACGGTTCTGACCTAGAATACGTGGACAACTACAAATACCTAGGTGTCTGGCTAGACTGTAAACTCTCCTTCCAGACTCATATTAAACATCACCAATCCAAAATCGGCTTTCAATTTCGCAACAAAGCCTCCTTCACTCACGCCGCCAAACTTACCCTAGTAAAACTGACTATCCTACCAATCCTCGACTTCGGCGATGTCATCTACAAAACAGCTTCCAATACTCTACTCTGGATGCAGTCTATCACAGTGCCATCCGTTTACCACTGCGACCTGTATACCACCCACCACTGCGACCTGTATGCTCTAGTCGGCTGGACCTCGATACATATTCGTCGCCAGACCCACTGGCTCCAGGTCATCTACAAGTCTATGCTAGGTTAAGCTCCGCCTTATCTCAGCTCACTGGTCACGATAACAACACCCACCCGTAGCACGCGCTCCAGCAGGTATATCTCACTGGTCATCCCCAAAGCCAACACCTCTTTTGGCCGCCTTTCCTTCCAGTTCTCTGCTGCCAGTGACTGGAACGAATTGCAAAAATCGCTGAAGCTGGAGACTTACATTTCCCTCACTAACTTTAAACATCAGCTATCTGAGCAGCTAACCGATCGCTGCAGCTGTACATAGTCCATCTGTAAATAGCCCACCCACCCAATCTACCTACCTCATCCCCATATTGTTTTTATTTACTTTGCTGCTCTTTTGCACACCAGTATCACTACTTACACACCATCATCTGCTCATCTATCACTCCAGTGTTAATCTGCTAAATTGTAATTACTTTGCTACCATGGCCTATTTATTGCCATACCTCCTCATGCCATTTGCACACACTGTATATAGACTTTCTTTTTTTTCTATTGTGTTATTGACTGCACACTTGTTTATTCCATGTGTAACTCTGTGTTGTTGTTTCTGTCGCACTGCTTTGCTTTATCTTGGCCAGGTCGCAGTTGTAAATGAGAACTTGTTCTCAACTAGCCTACCTGGTTAAATAAAG
Organism: Salvelinus namaycush; assembly: GCF_016432855.1. Classification (NCBI taxonomy): domain Eukaryota; kingdom Metazoa; phylum Chordata; class Actinopteri; order Salmoniformes; family Salmonidae; genus Salvelinus; species Salvelinus namaycush. The sequence goes on along the minus strand of NC_052348.1, from coordinate 17,040,416 downwards.
ATGAAATAAAATAAAATATCAAATCCTATATCTGTATGTTCCTTTCATTGCTAACTCTTCAACTATCAGCTCCTGTCCTGTGATTTAAATACCAAATTTCTTGCCCAAAAAACCTGCCAACCTTCCAGGCAAAAAAAAACGAATTGTCGTTTCTCAAAATAGTCCAGGGATGATGCCAGAACCAAAATAGTAATCACTTCCCCAAAAGTTTCGGGAATGTAGCCTAAGCAAGGCTGCTGGTTTGCTTTAATGCAACAGAACACATGAAAAGCCATGGCTCCATAATGATGATTTAGGATTAGGATGATGATGAGCAGGGAGGTGGTGGAAACTTCAAGATGGTGACTTTAATTCCACTACTCTTTATATTTAGGATTGGGATGATGATGAGCAGGGAGGTGGTGGAAACTTCAAGATGGTGACTTTGATTCCACTACTCTTTATATTTAGGATTAGCAAATGAAGGAGATAGAGTTTACTGTACTAGTCATTCCTGGCTGTATCAGCTTAAATGTTCCTTTGATCAAAATGCTCTTTGTGGTGTTTACAACTGCAGGCTACTCTAGGGTGTTGACGGGAGTGTTTATTTGAACCTTTTGCAGTTGGATATTTCCCAGAAGCACTGGCTCATTTACTCTTTGAAGGCTCTTATTTTGGGGACTCTGACAATTGCACCAGACAGCTTTCTTTCTCTTTCTGTCCTCCCCTGCCTGAGATTATATCCCCAGCCTCCTCTCCTCTCTATATCCCCAGCCTCCTCTCCTCTCTATATCCCCAGCCTCCTCTCCTCTCTATATCCCCAGCCGCCAGGGGCGGTCCAAATGCAGGCTTCACATGTATAGACTATATGTTCTGCAAGACTTCCTCAAGTAGTTACAGTGTAGAAGCTGCTCACTGTACACCATGTCACTTGGCTTGTGTCGTCCACCTTGCATGGATGTTAGGAGATACAGGAAATGGCGATTGTTTGGGAGATGCATGTAGTACATCTGTATGTAGTTGCTGTATGAAGTGTGCTGGCTGGACAGACTGTCACTGTACTGTAGGCTAGGTCTGAGACTTGAGAGAGCAGAGAGAGAGAGAGAGAGAATAGGTAGAGCGAGAGAGATAGAGGGAAGAATTAGAGAGGAAGAGGGAAAAAAGAGCAAGAGAGGAGAGGTAGAGAGAGATAATAGGTAGAGAGGAGGAGGAGGTAAACAAAGAGAGAGAAGAGGGAAGGAGAGACAGAGGGAGGTAGACATAGATGGGTAGAGAGAGAGAGGGAAAGAGAATAGGTAGAGAGAGGTAGACAGATGGGAGGAGAGAGAGAGAGAGAGAGAGAGAGAGAGGGGTGTCTGTGGAATGCCGTAGAACCTATGGACTCTCTCATAAAGGGAGGACACCAATCAGAGGGGCTTTGTCCCGATACACAAGAACACACAATCCCATTGTACCAGCTGCCAATCCAGGTAAAAGACACACACACACTCTACACCATGCATGCACACATGTTCAAACACACACAATGCATAGACACATTACACCGACTGCACTGTACTTTGAGGTTTCTTTGAGCTAAGAAAAGAGAGCCCAGCCCATTGCTTACCCAGCTTTCAAAGCGAGGGCATCTGGCTTGATTGAAGAGTCCTAAGCTAAGTATAACCTCTGACTCCAAGGCCTACTACAAATGAAATCTTCAGCCAGGGGGTGGATGGATGACTGAGACCACAGAGTTGGTATCCTCTATCACAGATACAGATGACAGTCTTAGTATAGGGAGGCTCCAGTGTACCGGCGAGATTCACACGGCCAAAGAGCAAAGTGTGTGTGTGTGTGTGTAACCTGAGACTGACTGAAACCTGTCGACAGACACACCTCTCCTGCGTCACATTCCTCCAGGTGCACAAACACACACACACTGAGAGCAAGGGGTCGCCTTCTGAAATTCAAAGTACATTTTTCTCTGTTGTCTTTAATTATTAGAGAAAGTGTTATTGCAACCACATGCTTAAACTCTCAAAAAGTGAACAACTGTAGCTACAAAAATAAAGAATTGTTCATTTGATGTGGGAGTAATAGATAGTTTACTGTCAACTTTCCAGAGGTGGACAAACTAGCCAAAACAAAGGACCATGACTTACCTAAAGCCACAGGTCCGTTGACTAGCGGTTTCCATTAGCGCGCCAGAATAAAGCACAGATTCTTGGACACAGGACCATGAGTTTATTTGGGACTGAGCCTTTTCTCTTGTTTGTTTTGTGTTGAAGGGGACATGAGGTTTGAGGAGTTAAACCCTGGTGCCAGGTCCTTACTAACTAGTGTGTATATACCTGGGATTGATTTAGTGACTCAAATGGGGTGATTATAATGGTTGGTTTATAACATGTTTCCAAGTTGAGTTGTTTATTGAAACTGAATTTAAATGCAGGCTTCACATGTATAGACTACATGTTGAAACTGAATTTAAATGCAGGCTTCACATGTATAGACTACATGTTGAAACTGAATTTAAATGCAGGCTTCACATGTATAGACTACATGTTGAAACTGAATTTAAATGCAGGCTTCACATGTATAGACTACATGTTGAAACTGAATTTAAATGCAGGCTTCACATGTATAGACTACATGTTGAAACTGAATTTAAATGCAGGCTTCACATGTATAGACTACATGTTGAAACTGAATTTAAATGCAGGCTTCACATGTATAGACTACATGTTGAAACTGAATTTAAATGCAGGCTTCACATGTATATACTACATGTTGAAACTGAATTTAAATGCAGGCTTCACATGTATAGACTACATGTTGAAACTGAATTTAAATGCAGGCTTCACATGTATAGACTACATGTTAAAACTGAATTTAAATGCAGGCTTCACATGTATAGACTACATGTTAAAACTGAATTTAAATGCAGGCTTCACATGTATAGACTACATGTTAAAACTGAATTTAAATGCAGGCTTCACATGTATAGACTACATGTTAAAACTGAATTTAAATGCAGGCTTCACATGTATAGACTACATGTTAAAACTGAATTTAAATGCAGGCTTCACATGTATAGACTACATGTTAAAACTGAATTTAAATGCAGGCTTCACATGTATAGACTACATGTTGAAACTGAATTTAAATGCAGGCTTCACATGTATAGACTACATGTTAAAACTGAATTTAAATGCAGGCTTCACATGTATAGACTATATGTTCAAACTGAATTTAAATGCAGGCTTCACCTGTATAGACTACATGTTAAAACTGAATTTAAATGCAGGCTTCACATGTATAGACTACATGTTGAAACTGAATTTAAATGCAGGCTTCACATGTATAGACTACATGTTAAAACTGAATTTAAATGCAGGCTTCACATGTATAGACTACATGTTGAAACTGAATTTAAATGCAGGCTTCACCTGTATAGACTACATGTTGAAACTGAATTTAAATGCAGGCTTCACATGTATAGACTATATGTTAAAACTGAATTTAAATGCAGGCTTCACCTGTATAGACTACATGTTAAAACTGAATTTAAATGCAGGCTTCACCTGTATAGACTACATGTTAAAACTGAATTTAAATGCAGGCTTCACATGTATAGACTATATGTTCTGCAATACTGCCTCAAGTAGTTACAGTGTAGAAGCTGCTCACTGTACACCATGTCACTTGGCTTGTGTCGTCCACCTTGCATGGATGTTAGGAGATACAGGAAATAGAGGAATAATAATTCAGAACTTTACCTTGTGTTTATTCTTAAATTAAAGGAATAGATTGTGTTGTTTCAGATACTGTGGAGGCATGTTATATTTCCTTAGGTGGACCATATTCTTAGAGGTATTTTACCCACTAGGTGGAAGCACTGCACTATTTCACTATTTCTGTCCTTGAACTGTTCTTGTCTATTAAATGTTCTGTATTATGTCATGTTTCATGTGTACCCCACGAAGAGTAGCTGATACTTTTGCAATGGCTAATGGGGATCCTAATAAAATACCAAATGGTTAGGCCAACACAGTCCACATGCTGCCTATCTACCCACCCTAGATACAATTTCCAAACTGATATGAACAGGTCCCTCAGAAGAGAGGGCTACTCACGGAATTTGAATAGCAAAGTAGAGTACTTTGCACCTGACCTAAAATAGGGTGCATCCTGGTTTTCTAGTGTACTGTTTAAACAACTGTACGGTGGTGTCAAAATTTTGCCTTAAGCAGATTGACCCAACAGTACAAAACATGGTTTCATTCACTGGGGAAAATCACCCCAACAGCAACACTGAAGGAGAAAATAATTAAGTAATAAGGCCCGAGGGGGGAGTGGTATATGAGCAATATACCACGGCTAAGAGCTGTTCTTAGGCACGACGCAACACAGAGTGGTATAGTAAAAAGAAAGAGAACACAACACAGCATGGTATAGTATTCCACTATTCCAATACAGGAGACATGAACCAAAAAGGATGCCAGTAAAATGCACTTTAAATGGGGCTAATCTCTGCCTGTTCTTGCTCTCTACCTCTCTTCAGTTAATGATGTGAGGGCACTTCAGGAATGGCCTTTTTCTATTCTCCTGCACTTCAAAAGCTTCTGCCGCCTTTTAAAAGGTGCAAGTGCATCTCCAGCTTCCAAAATGCATCTTATACTGAACAAAAATATAAATGCAACACGTGAAGTGTTGAGCAGAATTATTTTGAACCTTTATTTAACTAGTCAAGTCAGTTAAGATCAAATTCTTATTTTCAATGACAGCCTACCGGGGAACAGTGGGTTAACTGCCTTGTTCAGGAGCAGAACAACAGATTTTTACCTTGTCAGCTCAGGGATTTGATCTTGCAACCTTTCGATTACTAGTCCAATGCTCTAACTACTAGGCTACCTGTCGCCCCGAGATCCCAGAAATGTTCCATGCGCACAAAAAGCTTACTTCTCTCAAAAATGTTTCTACAAATTTGTATTTCAACCCTGTTCTTAGTGAGCATTTCTTATTTGCAAAGATAATCCATCCACCTGACAGGTGTGGCATATCATAAAGCTGATTAAACATTACACAGGTGCACCTTGTGCTGGGGACAATACAATGTCACTCTAAAATGTGCAGTTTTGTCACACAACACATGTATCAAGGTTTGAGGGAGTGTGCAATTGGCATGCTGACTGCAAGAATGTCTACCAGAGCTGTTGCCAGATAATTTAATGTTCATTTCTGTACCATAAGTCGCCGCCTCCAATGCCATTTTAGAGAATTTGGCAGTATGTCCAACCGGCCTCACAACCACAGACCATGTGTATGGCGTCGTATAGGCGAGCAGTTTGCTGATGTCAACATTGTGAACAAAGTGGCGGTGGGGTTACGGTATGGACAGGCATAAGCTACGGACAACGAACACAATTGTGTTTTATAGATGGCAATTTGAATGCACAGAGATACCGTGACGAGATCCTGAGGCCCATTGTCGTGCCATTCATCCGCCGCCATCACCTCACGTTTCAGCATGATAATGCATGGCCCCATGTCGCAAGAATCTGTACACAATTCCTGGAAGCCGAAAATGTCCCTGTTCTTCCATGGCCTGTCTACTCACCAGACATGTCACCCATTGAGCATGTTTGGGATGCTCTGGATTGACGTGTACGACAACGTGTTCCACTTCCTGCCAATATCCAGCAACTTCGCACAGCCATTGACGAGGAGTAGGACGACATTCCACGGGTCACCACAATCAGCTCGTTTCGGATGGAACACCACCTTCCTGACTCACAGATGTTTCGCTTTCTCTTATGTAACAAACTTCTGAGAGGATGTCTGTAAACCAATAACTACGGTCCTGACTGTTGCTCTCTGAACAAAGCTCTATTAGGAACTATATCAGTAAATTATTTAGACAAGCAAGCACATCAAAGGCAACATGTCCTTATCAAGAAGCCTTCTCTGTCTCCTCTCCTTCTGTAGCGCTGAGGCCAACACTCAATGTTTTGATGCTTCACTCAAGGCTATCAATCAATGGCAGGTCCCTCAATGCTCTCTCAAGGTTACAGACAGTGCAGAGAGCATCATACGGGCTAAAATATGCTACAGGGCTTCTATGAGTAAGTAAAGGTGTGGATAATTTAAGTCTATAATTTCTTTCTATTCGTATTTACTGTAACTAATATTTTTCAGATGAGATTGGAGATATTTATTTCCAATGGTGTCCTCCGCATGACTGTACTGTGTAATGACCTGCAGCTCAACAGATAGCCTCTCCACCAGGCTAGTGTTCCACTGGTCCTCCCAGCTGTGTGCACAGCACAGCCTGTTTTTCCACCAGTCCCTACTTCTGCACCCAGTTCTCTCTCTGAGTCTACAGGGATGGGTGGTGATGGGAAAACTGGCAGCCAAACCTATCCCACATGCTCACAGACTGAGTAATGGATGGCACTCCACTCTCCCTGTGTTAGCTATACTAGCTATTTCTAGAGGAGTCACCCCAGTTGCCATGAAAGCTGTATTTTACTCTAGAGGAGTCGTGAAACTGCGGCCACCATTTTGGGCCCCACATAATGACATGTTACATGATAGCTGTCCAGTTATTTTGTCAGATTCACCATCAAAGGGAGGGTTAAAAATAAAGCAGAGTCACTACCAGAAGTGACTCAGCCCTGTGGCGATCAGAGCTCATCCAAAATCCTATTTTCCCTAACCTTAACCCCTAACCTTAACCCTAAAACTATACCTAACCCTCAACGTAACCCCTAACACCATGTGTATGTGACAAATAACATTTGATTTGAACACTAACCTTAATTCTAACCCTAATTGTAACCCTAACCACCCCTAAAATAGCATTTTTCCTTGTGGGGAGTGGCAAAATGTCTCGACTTGAGGATAGTTAAACACACACACACACACAGCTACTGCTTCTGCTCCCACAGAGAAAAAACATACACTATTCAAGAGCTTTGCAGTTTAGTTTAGAAATGTTTGGAAAGCAATCACATCATATTTGAGGAGACATTTTATGGGGAGCCCTAAGTGGACTATGATGCTAAATGCAGCTTTGAAAATATGGATGTATGTTTATGTGAGAGCAGTTAATTATGCATTTTTAGACAGTGGTTTACATACACTGTGAAGGCTTTATGGCACAGCACACACTGGTGGAATGAATGATGGCAAGTCCCATCACATAGGTCAGGATTCAGTGTATGTCCTTTCCCACTGTCCAATCAATGCAGTTGATTTAAATAAAGTTCAGTCAGTGAATAGATAAACGCACAGTAATCAATATGAGGTACTGCCTAACAGAGGAATATTGACATATCGTTGTCTGCTAATAAGACCTTTTTAGAGGCACATTTACTTTGCTTTCTTCAAATTTCTTAGATTTTAGCTCTTTATCTTTGAGTCTTCTTCTTATTGCAGTGATCGCTCTCTTTCTCCGATACCTCTCCTTCTCACTCAACAAGAGGGGCAACAGCATTGGAAGGTCGGCCGATTTAAATCCGTTTACCAAATTTTTACCAGCATGTCACATGTGCAACCAGAGGAAACAAATCCTAGACCACCTTTACTCCACAAATAGAGACGCATGCAAAGCTCTCCCCCGCCCTCCATTTGGCAAATCTTACCATAATTCTATCCTTATGATTCCTGCTTACCGGCAAAAACTAAAGCAGGAAATACCAGTGACTCACTCAATACGGAAAGGGTCAGATGACGAGGATGCTACACTACAGGACTGTTTTGCTAGCACAGACTGGAATATGTTCCAGGATTCATCCAATGGCATTGAGGAGTTCCCCACCTCAGTCATCGGCTTCATCAATACGTCCATTGATAACGTTGTTCCCACAGTGACTGTACATAAGAAAACCAAACATGTTTTAAGCAGACCACCATAGTCCCTGTGCCCAAGGGAGCAAAGGTAACCTGCCTAAATGATTACCTCCCCGTGGCAATCACGTCCGTAGCCATGAAGTGCTTTGAAAGGCTGATCATGGCTCACATCAACAGCATCCTCACGGGCACCCTAGACCCACTCCAATTCGCATACCGCCCCAACAGATCCACAGATGATGCAATCTCAATTGCACTCCACACTGCCCTTTCCCACCTGGACAAAAGGAACACCTACGTGAGAATGCGGTTCATCGACTACATCTCAGCGTTCAACACCATAGTTCCCATGAAGTTCATCACTAAGCTAAGGACTCTGGGACTAAACACCTCCCTTTGCAACTGGATCCTGGACTTCCTGATGGGCCGCCCCTGGGTGGTAAGAGTAGGTAACAACACGCATGCCACGCTGATCCTTAAGACTGGGGCCCCTCAGGGGTGTGTACTTAGTCCCCTTCTGTACTCCCTGTTTACCCGTGACTGCATGGCCAAACACAACTCCAACACCATTAAGTTTGCTGACGACACAACAGCGGTAGGCCTGATCACAGACAATGATGAGACGGCCTATAGGGAGGACGTCAGAGAACTGGCAGTGTGGTGCCAGGACAACAACCTCTCCCTCAATGTGAGCAAAACAAAGGAGCTGATCGTGGACTACAGGAAAAGGCGGGCCGAACAGGCCCCCATTAATATTGACGGGGCAGAAGTGGAGCAGGTCGAGAGTTTCAAGTTCCTTGGTGTCCACATCACCAACGAACTATCATGGTCCAAACATACCAAGACAGTCGTGAAGAGGGCACGACAAAACCTTTTCGCCCTCAGGAGACAGAAAAGATTTGGCATGGGTCCCCAGATCCTCTAAAGGTTCTACAGCTGCACCATCGAGAGCATCCTGACCGGTTGCATCACCGTCTGGTATGGCAACTGCTCGTTATCTGAACGTAAGGCGCTACAGAGGGTAATGCATACGGCCCAGTACATCACTGGAGCCAAGATTCCTACTGTCCAGGACCTATATACTAGGCGGTGTCAGAGGAAAGCCCATAAAATTGTCAGAGACTCCAGTCACCAAAGTTAGACTGTTTTCTCTGTTACCGCACAGCAAGCTGTACCGGAGTGCCAAGTCTAGGTCCAAAAGGGTCCTCAACAGCTTCTACCCCCAAGCCATAAGACTGCTGAACAATTATTAAAATGGCCACCAGACTATTTTTATTGACCACCCCTCTGTACACTGCTGCAACTCGTTGTTTATTATCTATGCATAGTCACTTCACCCCTACCTACATGTACAAATTACTTCAACTAACCGGTACCACCTGTATATAGCCTCGTTATTGTTATTGTGTTACTTTTTATTATGATTATTTACTTTAGTCTATTTGGTAAATATTTTCTTAACTCTTCTTCAACTGCACTGTCAGTTAAGGGCTTGTAAGGAAGCATTTCATGGTAAGGTCTACGCTGTATTCGGCGCATGTGACAAATAAAGTTTGATTTGATTAGCATTGTAAACAAGTTCAAGCCTGTCTTCCATCAAGACATAGGACCAAATAACATGTGCATGTTCCTACTCTTTTACATGGAAAAATAATTCACCAACAGCACATAGCAGTAACTTTAACCTTTAGAAGACCAACATGGGCAGGTCTCTGGTCGGCTGAAACCACTCTGTTACACCCTGGTGGCTTAGCCACACATGGGTGGGTGCCTGGTGGATAATTTCAGGGTATGGAGACTGCCTGGGCTCCAGGATTACAGGGCGGGCGCCGCGGCGGGGGTGTGTCTGTGTGCTGAGTAGCAGGTCTCCACATTTAACATTACTTTTCAGGAACAGCCCTGGGTAGTTAGTAGGACACAGCCCCCTCCCCCCCACCTTCATTTACCACCATGTTCTAAAAGGGGCACCAGGGTGAGGTGAGGGTTCTGCCATGGAAATAGTAATTTTAATTTTAAGGGTTCCATGAGCTGTTCTGTCTAATGTAACTCAATGGAAGGCCATTTCCAGACTTTCATAGACCTGCTGCAATTGGAAATGGGCCGGTATTGGATTCATGTAATGTAATTAGACGAAGAAACATTTGAACATCTACTGTAGCCTACATCATTGGCTTGTACATTACACGTATTCTATTCAAATACTGTATAGTTAGCATAGTTTAGACGTTCAAAAAGAACATATCACCTGTAGAAGTGTGCCTTATCTACAGTATTTCCTGTCCCACGTCATGCTGCCAATGAATGATAACGAACCTGTTCTCTTGGCCCTAATAAAGTATCTTCACATGACATCATCATTTCGTGCACAATATTAGGCTAGTATTCTTTCCCCACTGAGGCATCTTTGCTTGCTTATTTAATATTGGGAAAGATCATGTTTGAATTTGGAAACTAGGCTATTTGGAACTGTCCATGACTATAGGCTACACAGTGAATGAAAGAAAAACGTATTTTGTTGTCGAACTACAATGACGTGACCTACTGGCAACATAACATAAATTGGCGATACCAACCTAGATCACAATAATTATCTTCACAGGTTGTAATATTCATTCCATATAATGCAATTCACTCTAGGCTATTTAGTAGCCTAGCATACGTGCATTTGGTTATAATTCATTTTATATAGAGCAAATCGTTTATCAACCTACCTGTCTTGCTTGGGATCCTCTCCAGTTGTGCGCCTTGTTCTTTCAGCGTTCAAACTCCTAATGTTTACATGGCTGGAATGAACTCTGCCTTTGAGCGTGCGCTCCTCCCATACGCAAACATACAGTGGTCCAACCCCCCTCTCTTTATTACTGTACAGCCTAGCCTACAGTCAGTTGCAGAAACTGTCGCCAAAAACATCACTTATTTACGTACCTGCCCACTCCTTTGTAGAAAGATTATTTAATAGTTTCCCCTGACCAGAGGTAATAGACATGATAAAGCAACCTTCCAATACCCACCCATTCAAAGATATCTTGCATAGCATTTTGAAATGCAAGATATGCAAGATATTTCAATCTTTTTCTAACTTTCAATAATGAATTAGGGGGGGAAAAGATATTTGATATTTGATTGCAATTTAAAAAATAAATAAATAAATAAATATTTTTAACTCTCATACAAAACATCTACAAAATAAACATGCTCTATTTAAGCCAGGTGGTTCACGCTTCAAAAGAGGTAAAGCCTAGTCTTAGCCAACTAGGCCTACATGATGATTAAGAAAAATAGGCTATTTATTCCCAGGCCTGTCCTGTAATGAAGACATTGGATAAGTACATAGCCTATCATCACACTTTTTTATTTGATGTGGGGTTAGGCGTCTTCCAAAAAAGCAAACTACAGTTCCAACCATATGCAACATTTAGTCGGCTACAAGTTTTAGATTACAGTGCAATTCTTCATAGATTGCTTTTAATGTTTTGTAATCAAGTCTGTCTTTACGATAATTGTTTTAAATGTTGGATAATATTTTGTATGTATTTTTTCATGAGTAGGATTTGCCACAGTACGTGATATAGTTATTTAAATAAGTTATTTCCAATCATATAATTGAATTGGGAAAAAATCGAACTGGAGCCAACAAACTAAAATGTCTAATATGAATATGTGTTTTATCCAATGTGCATTCCGTATTTATCTCCGCGATGCACACCACAGGTAATTAATAACTGGTCCAGGATATGTTATGTAATCTAGCTATGTCATCCATAGATGTCATCACGGTGTCGTTTGAGACTTGCGCGGATAAAACTGATTCCAAATCAGTTTTCAAAGAACAGACAGTTCACCAGCCGATATACATCACTTCCGATTCTGATGACGCTGGTCGTCCTCCTCGGTTCCTGTTTGAGGTTCCTCCATTCAAAGAGATAACTGTCCGTAAAAAGATAAGGCGTTAGTAATTGATTTAGTAGGTCGCATATACCGTAACCGGTGACGAAAGCTTTCATTATAGACCGTTATGGAGACTTCCGGAAACTCTCACAAGAAACCGAAGCTGAGCAACGCGTCCAGCGAGAATTGGGTGGGTTGTTGTATACATTCCTACCCCGACGACCGCTGCCACGTCAACAATATGCTGCTGAACTATCAATGTTGTCTCTTGTTACTGCAATTTCTGTTCCCAGTAAAACATTTACTGCTATAATTAAATGATGCAATACTTTCTTAGCTGCGCGGAGTGGCCGTGTTCCTATGATTGGAGAAATGCAACTAGTTAGCTTCTTAGTCTTGCCACCAAATGCCAGACAGACAGCCATTTGTAGCAAGCTATAGCTTGCACGACATTCCAGGAGCAAGCTGTTCTGCCTATATAGTAACTGCAGTTAGCTAGCTAACTATAAGATCCTGTATCTGCTGCAAAATGATCTGTCGTCATCATGATGACCCGTGTCCCTTGATGTACATTTTTGTGTGACTCAAAATGTTTCTTGCTAATCTACTCAGCAGGAGCCTAGTGACCGAGCACATGCATTGGAATGTAGGCCTATGTCACCTTACTGTACATTAGGTGCAAACCAGTCCTTCAACGTTTTTGTCATAATATTGCTGATGACCTTTTGCTTCATGAGTAAGAAATGTGCCTGTCCTGGACTCTGTGCAAGTCAGTGTGACTTCTGTATGTTGCAAAGTCACAGTCAGTGTTAGCTGCAAATACAAATGGGACTAAGTCAGTGTAATTTGATATGAAACTAAAGGACAGAAGAATATTGTGATTGCAGGGAATGCAGAGGGCGACTAATGTGACCTACCAGGCTCACCATGTCAGCAGGAACAAGCGTGGTCAGGTGGTGGGGACGAGAGGGGGCTTCCGTGGATGCACTGTCTGGCTCACAGGTATACAGAAGAACTAAAGTTCAGTTCGCCTGGTCCCAGATCTGTTTGGGCTGTGTTGTCAACTCCTAGGGTCATTGGTTGTTGTGAGACTGACCATAGGAGTTGGCAAGACCACACAAACAGATCTGGGACCAGGCTATCGTCAGTTACAGTCTTCAAAGAAATACAAATGTTTTATTAAGCCTTTCTTTCAGTCACTTTATATTCACTCACCATTGAACAAGATTTACTGATGTATTTAGGTTTTAAGTACTACCAAAAGACAGTATTAGCATTCAATCAACAGTAGCGTTTCTAAAGAATGCATCACATTCATCCACGCTCTGCCTTCAATTCTAATATTGTCAAACACCATTTGTTATCATGGCTTCAAAGCTAATATTGACGGCCACCATTTCTCATTCATTCAATGCTAATATTGACGCAATGCTAAAATGGGGTATAGCTAGTTGGCTACACTCAATACTAATATTGACCAACCACCATCAACACCTATTCCTTGCCACTCTCTCCCACCCAGGTCTGTCTGGGGCTGGGAAGACCACGGTGAGCATGGCCCTGGAGGAGTACCTGGTGTGCCACGGCATCCCCTGCTACTCGCTGGATGGAGACAACATCCGCCAGGGCTTAAACAAGAACCTGGGCTTCAGCCCTGAGGACCGCGAGGAGAACGTCAGGCGTATAGCCGAGGTGGCCCGCCTGTTCGCCGACGCAGGGCTCGTTTGCATCGCCAGCTTCATCTCTCCCTACGGACGGGTGAGTGAGGGGGGATGGGGGGAACAAGTGAGAGAAAGAGGAGAGGGAGGAAGAGACAGAATAGAAGGGGATATAGGAAGACGGGGGAAGAGGTGACAAGTCATGAGAAAAAGAGGAAGGTAGAGACAGAATAGAAGGGGATAGAGGAAGACAGAGGGGAAGAGGTGACAAGCCATGAGAAAGGGAAGATGAAAGAGAGCAAAAAGAAAGATGGAGAGAGTTAATATGCTGCTACTTGTGTTTTGCCTGTAATTCCCAGTTGACGATTTCAAATACACTATCATCATCATACCATTGTCAGGAGTTAACTATCCCGTTGTTTGTCTCCCCATCGTCCAGGATCGTGTGAACGCCAGGAAGATCCACGAGGCTGCAGGCTTGCCCTTCTTCGAGGTGTTTGTGGACGCGCCGCTTGACGTGTGTGAACAGAGAGACGTCAAGGGCCTCTACAAGAGAGCCAGGGCTGGAGAGATCAGAGGTAAGGCAAGATAAATAACACATGCTTATACATATAGGCATTTTACCATAACTCTTATAGCATTAGTAAGTATGAAAAAGTAGAAGAGAGAAGTCTCTAGAGAAAGTATGTGAAGTGTATTGGTTTTGACCAGCAGGAACATGAGATCTCATGTCTTTGGCTGTTGTTACCAGAGGAAGTGCTGTGTCGTTTATCGCTTAGTGAAATAGTGAGTCACAAGCTAAGGAAGCTGCTGGGACAAGATCTTCATCTAGTCTAGTGCACCATGCTGAGCTCGGAGTTCAAGTTCATTTGTCATATGCACAGTATCATCCACATGGTGTGTGCACAGTATCATCCACATGGTGTGTGCACAGTATCATCCACATGGTGTGTGCACAGTATCATCCACATGGTGTGTGCACAGTATCATCCACATGGTGTGTGCACAGTATCATCCACATGGTGTGTGCACAGTATCATCCACATGGGGTGTGCACAGTATCATCCACATGGGGTGTGCACAGTATCATCCACATGGGGTGTGCACAGTATCATCCACATGGGGTGTGCACAGTATCATCCACATGGGGTGTGCACAGTATCATCCACATGGGGTGTGCACAGTATCATCCACATGGGGTGTGCACAGTATCATCCACATGGTGTGCACAGTCCAATGAAATGCTTACTTGCAGGTTCCTTCATGCTAAGCTCTGAGCTGTAGGCATGAGACGATATACTGTGAAGCCTAGTTAAGCTGTCCAACTGGTCAAGACATGATCTACCAGGTGTCATATGTCAGGTAGTAGAGTGACTAATTGAATGGGGGGATGGGGTGTGATTCAGCCCTGTTCCAGTGTGTCCTCAGACCACAATATTTAGAATCTTGTCTCTTCAAGTCACGCCAAGCTGGATAATAAGCTGTGTGAACCATGTTTTAAAAAAGCCTGTCTAGATTTCAGTTAATTTGTGTGACTTGTGCAGTGGTTCCAACCGGAGGTACTGGGGCCCCTGGGGTTACTTGGTCTATCCATAGGGGTACTTGAGAAGACTCTCAGGGGTACTCTGGGAAGAGCACAATTAAGTTGGTGGTACAATAACTGATAACGTTTGTGAGCCACTGACTCAGTGGATAGATATTACCTTCCCTGCAACTTTAATGAAGTCACAACCTTTCTGCAAATTACATATTGTTTCATATTCAGCTATTGTTATTCGTGCCAATTGAGGGACTGATTTAGCTATTCTATGAATGAATTGTGACTGTTTTCTCCATGTGTCAGGTTTCACTGGGATAGACTCGGAGTATGAGAAACCAGAGGCCCCAGAGCTGGTGCTGAAGACTGACACCTGCAGTGTCAACGAGTCTATACAGCAGCTCATTGACCTGCTACATGAGAAGGTGAGAGAAACAACCTCCTCTTTCATCCATCCATTCATCCATCCATTGATGACGTTTGATATAAACAGATTAATTGAAACCTGTAACATGGAATCATGCTGTCACATTTAATTTCCACCACTAGAGGGCAGTGTCGTCACACTTTCAGATTGGGATTCACATTTCCAAAATACTAACGCCTCACAGCTGTATAACCCCCACTTTCACACCCCTGAATTCTTATCCAACGCGATCAACCTCTTGGATGGTCTCGTTTTGCCATAATGTTTTGTGCATTTTCACTGGTATAATGAATGAATATTTGTAGGATATAGTGCCGGTGGATGCTTCCTATGAAGTGAAGGAGCTGTACGTAGTGGAGAACAAGTTGGACCTGGCCAAGACGGATGCTGAAACACTACCTGCTGTGCAGATTGGAAAGGTAACCGTTCTCATCAAATACCTACTGGTATTTTCTGAGAGTCTACGGGGGTTGGATAGATTCAAGGCCTATGTGAAAGTGATAAGGGAACATTTCTGAAAGTGTGATCCATGTTCGACCACACTTTGAATGCTGTTGAATCGTTATTTGCGTGCTGATTGACCGCTGTTTGACCACAGGTGGACATGCAGTGGGTTCAGGTGCTTGCTGAGGGCTGGGCCACCCCTCTGAACGGCTTCATGAGGGAGAGGGAGTTCCTGCAGTGTCTCCACTTTGACTGTCTGCTGGACGGTAAGGCGGCATCATGGCCCTTTCTCAATAATCTTTCCTTGATCCCTGATGTTTTCCTCTTGTCCTCTCCTCAAAATGTCTGCCTGCCTTAATCCTCTCCTCACTTCCCACTGACATTTTGAGAAGGAGGTGCAGTGATAAATACAGGTGTATTTCTCTGTGAGGTCAAATAAATTGATGGATGTTATGCTCTATAATGACCACTAGAGGGAGAGGAAAGCTCTCAAAAGGACATGTTCAGATCAAATCAAATGTTATTTGTCACATGGCCGAATACAACAGTGAAATGACTTACAAGCCCTTAACCAACAATGCAGTTTTAAGAAAAATAAGTGTTAAGTTAAAAATAACAAATAGTTAAAGAGCAGCAGTAAAATAACAGTAGCGAGGCTTTATACAGGGGGTACTGGTACAGAGTCAATGTGCGGGGGCACCGGTGTCGAGGTGATTGAGGTAATATGTACATGCAGGTAGTTGGAACTTTACAAGTGGTCTTGATTAGCTCATCATTACCTCAACATGATCGAATATATGAGTTATTATAGTTCATCAAAAGTCTGATTTTTAGATGAAAGAATCAGAGGGATAATCTTACCATGCTATTGTGTTGAGTCATCGTGATCCTTCTACACTTCAGGCTCAAGACTTTTAATTCTCTGGAAACAAATAGAACCGGTACCTTTTGAGTTGGGCTGAAGGAACGCTGCGGGGCCCAGTCTTGGTATTGGTGAAATTGTGTAATTACACCAATTTCCTACACAGCGTTTGAATTTCCAAAAAAGAGTCAATTTGCTTTTATTGCCGACATAACACTGACCCTTAAGGCGACGTGTGTGATGTGTTGCCAATACATACTGGCACACACACACACACACACACACACACACACACACACACACGCGCAGCATAAAAATGTGTTAAACAACAGAAATGATAACCAAGCCAGTGTTTCATTAGCTGTCTGATATCACAGGTGTTCCTTACAGCAACAACTCTCTCTTCTTCACAGCACCAACGAGTCATTTTTGGATCAGGTCTTGTTTTTTTTTTTTTTTTTTAGATATAATTCCAATATGTTTTGAACCAGAGCTAATGGTGACTCTATGCTGCGGCAAATAAACGGAACTGGGCCTGTGTACTTGGACACGTCATTCAGCGTTCTCTACCATGTGCCCTCACTCGGGTTTCTCTTGTTTGTCCTAGCGAGGGAAATGTGAGCGGAGGAAAAGGATGAAGCCTCAATATTGATTGCCTCCACAAACTATAATTTGTCTATTTCCAGTTCCTTCTAGGGATTTTATAGTGGATGACCCTTGCAGAGCTGGAGGAGCTTCTGTTCCACACAATCGCAACTGAACCAAACGTGACTGGATTTGAATTCAGATCATTTGTTCATTTAAATAACAGAACTTTTGTAGTTAAATGATCATTTTACCCTCACTTTCACTTAAGGTTGCAAAATTCTGCTAACTTTCCCAAAACTCCCTGGTTTTCCAGAAATTCTGGTGGGAAGATTCCTGGAATTACGAGGAAATAAGCAGGAAATATGGGAATCCTCCAACCAGGATTTCTGGTAAACCAGGGAATTTTGAGGAAGTTACCGGAATTTTGCAACACTACTCACTTCATTGTAATCCGTCCCTGATTTGGAGTCCCAGTTAGTAGGATTGACAAGGACACCAGCATTTCCCTGGTAGATGACTGTGTTATGTGTTTGTGCCAGCTCCTTGTTTGGCATGGGCCAGGCTGGGACAGCAGGCATGTGTGTGTTCACGTGTCTTATTGAAAGCAGCTGTGTGTGCTAACTCTGTGACAGAGGACGAAGGAGTGGTGGCGGGGTGGTTGGCAGCAATGGCATCCCATCCAGCAACACACCATCTGATCCAATAGGATGTGAAAGCGTGCTGGTCATGTTGGTTTAATCAAGGTGTAGGGCTGAATGAATCTGCCAACATCATGTCAACACAGGGCCTCTCTCTTTTCTCTCTCCATTTCTTTTTCTCTTTTTTTTCTTTTCTTTCTTTCTGCGAGGGTCAGAAACCACCTGAATGCACAAGACTGGATGGTGTTTGTTCCCTAATCACCTCGTATATCTTAAATGTCTAAATATTCCCTGGCATAGTATGCAGTAGATAGGCTGTACTTGAAGTTATCGTAAGAGAGACCGTTAAAGTGACGCTGCAGTTTTGCTGATGGGGCTGTCTGGTTTCTGACTTATCAACTTCCTCTGTCAGCAGTCTGACGTTGACTTATTCTGTGTCTCAAAGCACTAACATGGCCACCTTCCATTTCTCCTTTCCTTTATTCAACCTCTGACCCCCTCAATGAACCCACCTGTTCCCCTCCCGTCCCCTAGGTGGCGTCATCAACCTGTCTGTGCCGGTGGTGTTGCCGGTGTCGGGGGCGGACAAGGAGCGTCTGGACGGCGTCACGGCCATGGCCCTGGTGTACGAGGGCCGCCGTGTGGCCATCCTCCGCAACCCCGAGTTCTACGAGCACCGCAAGGAGGAGCGCTGCGCCCGCCAGTGGGGCACTACCTGCAAGGACCACCCCTACATCAAGGTCAGTGGTTAGTTCCAGAGACCCCTACCACATAGACAGGCAGGGCAGCCACGGTCCGGTCCACTGCACCGCGAGGGGTGTTGTGCCCGCAAAAGCTCTCAACGTTGAAAACTGTTGCGTAACACTCCTACATCAAGGTCAGTGGTTAGTTCCAGAGACCCTATCACATAAACGAGCAGGGGGGCTACGGACCGTTACACTGCGCAGCAAGGGGTGTCTTGACTATCCGACGAAAACTGACACTATTTAACTGTCATGTAACATGTCAAAACGACGATGTTTGTTTTCCTATGAGTGTTTCTTATCTTTGTTTGGCTCAAACCGGTGCTCGTGACGGCTTCAGGTGACAGTTTATGTGATGTGACAGGGAGGAAGGAGCCTTGGAGTTCTCACACCTCCCTCCACCACGTTTATTATCATACACCCATACCTTCTGTTACGGCTACACAGTCTCCAGAGCTGTTTAGAATGTCCCACTGATAGTTATGATGAAATGGAACCCTGGTGATAATGCTGAACAATGCAGGCATGGCCCCTGAGATGGTTACCCTTAACGTGCTGTTTGATAAACACCCTTCCCATATCCAACCAACTCTCCCCTTGGCCTTGCACACACACACACACACACACACACACACACATTCGTTCTAATAGAAGACAGATCCTAGGTGACCCTTTTCCTCAGTGCTGCTTATGGAAGGACAATAAGGTGGAGTAGTGTTGTAAAGGAAGGAGCTGCTGCTCTCCTTCCCCTGTCAGAAGTGCTTGTGTAATCGCTCCATCGCCCTCGGACCGCCCTCAATTGGCACATGTGTTTTATTTGGAGCGCAGTCTCTCTCGGCCCCCTCTCTCCATCTGGCCCCTTCAAACTGCCTTTTATTTACACAGGGCTTTTAGTAAAGCTGTCCTGGACTTGGAGCTGGCCCTGCTGAACACGTTACCCCTCGCCAGCAGCCACCCACCTCATCCATTCCAAATATACCTGAGCAAAGATGGCAACAATGGTTTCTGTCTGATCTGGACTGTTATTATATCAGTGGGCGCTCAGGTAGACTTCATGGCGTCCTGAAATGATCCCACCCCCCTGCTTTAAAAAAACTACAGGCGCCAGCCAGCCGTGGCGAGAGTTCAGACCTGGGAAAGCTGTATCGCACACACAAGTGCAGTCACACACACGCCGTCACAGGACTGGAGATCTATAACTGGGGAGGACAATTGTGAAATTGCATTTTTGAAACCCTATCTTCAAGACTGATGGTGGCAGGAGCCAGGCTAGGGTTATTTTTGCTTTCTGTCCCTGGACAATTTGGGCACCCATTGTTATTATGGATTAGTGTGGGTTTACACACACACACACACACACACACACACACACACACAGGGAGCTGGAGTAGTGCCATACTGTCTGCAGCCCAACTCAGTCTGATGATTTTAAAGCCACTGAACAGACACACTAACACCACGGTGGCTCATTCTAAACCCACTGAACAGACACACTAACACCACGGTGGCTCATTCTAAAGCCACTGAACAGACACACTAACACCACGGTGGCTCATTCTAAACCCACTGAACAGACACACTAACACCACGGTGGCTCATTTTAAACCCACTGAACAGACACACTAACACCACGGTGGCTCATTCTAAACCCACTGAACAGACACACTAACACCACGGTGGCTCATTTTAAACCCACTGAACAGACACACTAACACCACGGTGGCTCATTTTAAACCCACTGAACAGACACACTAACACCACGGTGGCTCATTTTAAACCCACTGAACAGACACACTAACACCACGGTGGCTCATTTTAAACCCACTGAACAGACACACTAACACCACGGTGGCTCATTCTAAACCCACTGAACAGACACACTAACACCACGGTGGCTCATTCGAAACCCACTGAACAGACACACTAACACCACGGTGGCTCATTTTAAACCCACTGAACAGACACACTAACACCACGGTGGCTCATTTTAAACCCACTGAACAGACACACTAACACCACGGTGGCTCATTCGAAACCCACTGAACAGACACACTAACACCACGGTGGCTCATTCTAAACCCACTGAACAGACACACTAACACCACGGTGGCTCATTCTAAACCCACTGAACAGACACACTAACACCACGGTGGCTCATTCTAAACCCACTGAACAGACACACTAACACCACGGTGGCTCATTCTAAAGCCACTGAACAGACACACTAACACCACGGTGGCTCATTCTAAAGCCACTGAACAGACACACTAACACCACGGTGGCTCATTTTAAACCCACTGAACAGACACACTAACACCACGGTGGCTCATTCTAAAGCCACTGAACAGACACACTAACACCACGGTGGCTCATTCTAAAGCCCTGCCCTGTTGAGTCATTGGCTGGGTGAGATGCTGTGAAATTTGCATCTCCTGTTTCACTCAAAATGCCCTTCAATTCAACAACGTTGAACAGTCAACACTATCTTCAGCGTCTCTGTTATCCATTCTGGGTTGGTGTTCAGTTGTAGGCACTGTCAGTTTACCAAGAAAGCAGCGTGGTTGGCTGGCCATCAGCTACCCATAATCCTCTAGTGCGTCTGTGTCTGGCGGCTCTGGCCCTGCTGCAGGCAATGCATGCTGGGTAGTGGGTTCTCCCAGACCTGTCACTCACTCTGTTTCTCCAGCGGTGCTATCCTGTCTCTGCTATGTGTGTGTCCAGCTTGCTATGATTAAGGTGTCACTCGTTTAACACACACACACACTTTAACTCCCTGCGCTGTAGCCGATCCGTCAACACACCCCTCGCAGGCGGCAGCCCCTCATCCCGTCTCCGTCTCTCTGAGACTAGGGATAAGCTGCTCCGTATTACGTCGCGGTCAATCCACGTTTCCTGTTTACTCCTGGCCGGGCCGCCAGGGAGACGGAAACTACAGCATGCTGAATTGTTTCATTTAGCAGGAGTCCCCTTATATCTAAAACACAGTGTGTGTATTATCGTGTAAATGCAGCTTTGGGTTACCCCTGAGCTAGCATTCTACTATCATTTTCCATCTTAATGTTTAAAAGATCTACTGTGTGTTTGGGATTTGAATTGAAGCCGTTTTCCTCAGATAGGTCTTTCATGTCTCATGCCTCCAAAGTGAGGGTTATTCGTCTGCCACTGATCTGGAGCCAGTAGATCAGACTAGTTGGATCAAGTGGAGTGAAAGGCACCTCTTCACACCGTGACACTGAACTCCATCCATCCTTCCTCTCTGGCTTATTGATGATAACAACACGAGGGCAGAGTTTTAGCAGCTTCGGTTCTCTCTGTGTTTTATTGAACACTGAAGATATATGTTCAGTGTATATAATCTTGTGGATAATACATACTCCATCTCTGTTGTGAAAGACGTCCCACTACAACTTACAAAGACTTGGGCCAAATGCACCACCAACGTCTGTCAAACAGTCAGTGCTACTGTGGAATCCTCCTCAGAATATAAATTATAGTCTGTGAAATCTAAGACTCAACCCCCATAGTTACACCCATAGGAACCCACCCCCTTTAAATCCAAACCATTACATGCTACTGTGACCATTGGTACATGGGACATCAGAACTGCTCACTAGTAGGCTGCTATTGTTTTCTAACTTCAACTCCTTGAGTAATATTGAATAGCCATCTCCATAAGACACATTAGTGTATATGCTTCTGGACCCCCTGGTCCTGCCATAGTCTATCCATAGTCCTGATGCTTTAATGGCTTTAGTACCTCCGCTGCAGAGTGTACTCCATAAAGAGCCCAGTGGTTACAGCACAGGCACCAGTAGTAAATGCCCAGAAAGGCAGACCAAGAGTTATAGCCTGAAACAAAGCTGGCTGTGCCTGGGTTTAGCAGTACTTTGGGGACATTAGAACAACCTTGTAAGGGGAAAAATGGCTTCAATGCGGTCCATGAGCTCATCATGGATGGTGTCTCATTGTGGATTACATTACACGTCATATTTTGTGTTGTTTTCGCTAAAGTCGAGAGAGATGTGGTCAAAGGCATAAAGGGGACTCTTCATTCTTACTGGGTTCCAATTTGTAGGAGTCAACTTTTTTAGATGTTGTATTTAAAGTTGTCTGGGGGCTGTTACTGATTTATCCATAATCCCGCCCCTCTTTCAGCGGTTGCCAGATTGGGGAGGTTTACTGTTTGAAACAGTCCTTGATGGCTGTCATAACTGCAGTATGAACATGGTAGAGGAGTTAGAGAAGCCACTTGTTTAGCATCAATTTCAAATGAATCCATAGCCACAGGCTCTTCATGTACCTCTGACAGGATTGGAGAGTTATAAACAATATGGTCATTACTGCACCTCTCTCTTCTTTGATAGGCTGAAATGTTCACCATATTGCTTACACCTATCCAGTCTTTTCAGATCTGCACAATACCCGGGTTGAAATAAGTTCTGGTAAAAAGGTCATTGAAATGTCCTGGGAAAATATTTTTAGAAAAGTGGGAACCCTGGAAAATATATGGGTCACGGTGAAGTGGGTGCAGTATTGTATGATGCTAATAGTCAGAGTGTTGTCTCTCTGTCTGGTCCAGATGGTAATGGAGAGTGGAGACTGGCTGGTAGGAGGAGACCTGCAGGTCCTGGACAAGATCAGCTGGAACGACGGCCTGGACCAGTACAGACTCACCCCCACTGAGCTCAAACACAAGTTCAAGGAGATGAATGCAGGTAACGGTAGAGAGAGTTACATCTCTCTTTCTCGCTCTCTGTTTAAGAAAACCAGGATGTCTCAATAAAGATGCAGCATCTAAATCAGTGTTTCTCTGACCTCTTTCTCCCTCCAGACGCGGTGTTTGCCTTCCAGCTGCGTAACCCGGTGCACAACGGCCACGCCCTCCTCATGCAGGACACCCACAAGCGTCTGATCGAACGGGGCTACCGCCGGCCCGTCCTACTGCTGCACCCGCTGGGCGGCTGGACCAAGGACGACGACGTGCCGTTGGAGTGGCGCATGAAGCAGCACGCCGCCGTGCTGGACGAGGGCGTGCTGAAACCCGAAAACACCATCGTGGCCATCTTCCCGTCGCCCATGATGTACGCCGGCCCCACTGAGGTAAGCTTAGCGGTAACCTGACCATAGAACCCATAGAACGGGCTTCCCTATTCAAGTCAATGGTTGAAATAATGGGAGGACTGGCAGCCAAGTCCGTTCTATGGATTCTATTTCTATGGACCTGACAAAGTCTGTAACACAAGGCAAAGTAATGAGTACACTTCAAGAACTGGAAGCTACTTAAATTGCCTGACTGTCACTGTGATGTAATATGATGGGACGGTCCACACGTGACTTATGAAATCAGCTTAATCTAACATGGATGGCAATTTACGTTCAGAATTAGAAAGTTCAATATACTCTCTGTCACTTTGTACTTGATGCCTGTCTAGCTGTTTGAAGTCTCCTGCTGTCCTTTAATCATGTCGTCAGGGTTATGGGGAGACGATCATTGGGACCAGACTGAGCTCTGTTCTGTTCTGGGGAACACGATGCAGCCTGAAAAGGCCCATCATCTGTCTGTGTGATCTTACAGCCTGACATCAAATGCACCACAAAAGCATCCTCATTGTTAAAAGTAGAACCAACCCGTTTCTGCTTTTTTGGAGCCTTCTGAGAATAAAGGTTTTAATGTAATTCCATTGTCCTCCAAGAGTTGCTGCTTGTTCTCTGTCATTTCTGCACCTTTGTTGGATAGCGAGGTAGTGATCCCTTCTCTTCAGATGGACTTCACCCATAAAATAATCAAATACTTCTTCACCCTGAAATAATACAACAGGCTTAAGATCAGTCCAGGTCCATACATTTTAGGAGAAGATGAATGATTTTCCGGCCTCATCTAACACCCTATGAAATGTTATGTGCGTTTGACTACATATGCTATATTCCCATCCATCATAAGTCAAGTTTATTTGTCATACAGGGCCTTCAGAAAGTCTTCATACCTCTTGACTTATTCCAAATGTTTATGTTCCAGCCTGAATTCAAAATGGATTAAATAGATTTTTTTCTCACCAATCTACACACAATACTCCATGATGACAAAGCGAAAACGTGTTTTTTGACATTTTTGCAAATGTATTAATTAAATGCAGAAATACCTCATTAACATAAGTATTCGCACCCCTGAGTCAATACATGTTAGAATCACCTTTGGCAGTGATTAAAGCTGTGAGTCTGGGTAATTCTCTAAGAGCTTTACACATCTGGATTGTACAATATTTGCCCATTTTATTTTGTTCAAAATTCTTCAAGCTCTGTCAAATTGGTTGTTGATCATTGCTTGACAACCGTTTTCAAGTCTTCCCACAGATTTTCAAGCAGATTAAATTCAAAACTGTAACTCGGCCACTCCGGAACATTCACTGTCTTCTTGGTAAGCAAGTCCAGTGTAGATTTGGCCTTGTGTTTTAGGTTATTGTCCTGCTGAAAGGTAATTAATCAGCCAGTGTCTGGTGGAAAGCAGACTGAACCAGGTTTTCCTCTGTAGTTAGATCCATTAGGTTTATCCCCAGTCCTTAACGATTACAAGCGTAACCATAACATGATGCAGCTACTACTATGCTTGAAAATATGGAGTGTGGCACTCGATGTGTTGTCTTGGATGTGCTCCAAACATATTCAGGACAAATGATTTGCTTTGCCACATTTTTTGCAGTATTACTTTAGTGCCTTGTTGCAAACAGGATGCATGTTTTGGAATATTTTTATTCTGTACAGCTTCCTTTTCACTGTCAATTAGGTTAGTATTGTGTAGTAACTACAATGTTGTTGAACCATCCTCAGTCTTCTATCACAGCCATTAAACTCTGAGTCCCCATTGGCCTCATGGTGAAATCCCTGAGCGGTTCCTGAGCTATGAAGGACGCCTCTATCTTTGTAGTGACTGAGTGTATTGATACACCATTCAAAGTGTCATTAATATCTTCACCATGCTCAAAGGGATATTCAATGTCTGCTTTTTCTATTTTTACCCATCTACCAATTGGTGCCCTTCTTTGCGAGGCATTGAAAAACCTCCCTGATCTTTGTGGTTGAATCTGTGTTTGAAATTCACTGCTCGACTCAGGGACATTACAATTATCTCTATGTGTGGGGTACAGAGATGAGTCATTAAAAATCATGTTAAACACTTTCACACAGTGAGTCTATGCAACTTATGTGACATTTTCACTCCTGAACGTATTTAGGCTTGCCGTAACAAAGGGGTTGAATACTTATTGACCTAAGACATTTCAGCTTTTCATTTTAGTTAGTAAAATAAAAAAACACATTTCGACTTTGATATTATGGGTTATTGTGTGTAGGCCAGTGACACAATCTCTATTTAATACATTTTAAATTCAGGTTATAACAACAAAATGTGGAAAAAGTCAAGGGGTGTGAATACTTTCTGAAGGCACTTAATGCACAGGATACACACGGTACGCAGTACAATGACATGCGTACTTACAGGTTCCCTATCCACGATGCCACATGATGAGGTTAAGAGGAAGCAAGTTAAGAATAATACAAAATAAAACGTTTAGTACATTTAGCAGGAATATAAATACAGGGAAGGCACAGTAGGATATGTACACATGTGCCGGGGAGGGGCATAAAAATAGAATAGCTGCCAGGTTGGAGGGAGTGGGTTCACATGGCCCTGAGTGTCCATCTTAAGACTCGCTTCCAACCTGGCAACCAGCTAACAAAACAATGCGCTCCATCCCTCCCTCTCCAGACTGCCTACAGAGTTTAACTTTCCTTTTTTTCTTCTCCTAACTGCCTTTGTTCTCTCATCAAGGCCTTTTAGTTTAAGACTAGCGTTTTAAGGTTGAAGACTTCCAACTTTAAAAGTAGGATGGGAGCGTATGGGTGGTTAAATAGTAGGATAGGCCAAAAGAATGAAGTCTTGTTTTCTTTAGTCATTTGAAACTTCCACTCAAGAGCTCAGTTTATTGTTGTTTCTGTAATGTGTTGTAAAACCGGATTCTCGCATGTCGGCGGTGGGCGCTCCGTTCGGGGGGATTTGAGCAGTCCTGTCCAAACGTCATTACCGTAATTGGCTGTTTATTATTGAAGAAAGTGCTTTGGAAGCAAGCCCCCTATAATTACATTACATGTCCATCGGCGGTAGCAGCGAGAGCAATGTCCACTCGTATTTAGGGTAATTGTGCTCCACCGTACGTGATTACGAATCAGTCAAGGTAATCAAGTGCTGTTTTTCCCATCGGTCTCACCACAACGTGCTTGTTGTGCCATGGCTTCCTTGTTTCTCCAACCCACTGAAAGAGCTGCCCAACCACTTCCCCTTCTCCTGGCTTCCTTGTTTCTCCAACCCACTGAAAGAGCTGCCCAACCACTCCCCCTTCTCCTGGCTTCCTTGTTTCTCCAACCCACTGAAAGAGCTGCCCAACCACTCCCCCTTCTCCTGGCTTCCTTGTTTCTCCAACCCACTGAAAGAGCTGCCCAACCACTCCCCCTTCTCCTGGCTTCCTTGTTTCTCCAACCCACTGAAAGAGCTGCCCAACCACTCCCCCTTCTCCTGGCTTCCTTGTTTCTCCAACCCACTGAAAGAGCTGCCCAACCACTCCCCCTTCTCCTGGCTTCCTTGTTTCTCCAACCCACTGAAAGAGCTGCCCAACCACTCCCCCTTCTCCTGGCTTCCTTGTTTCTCCAACCCACTGAAAGAGCTGCCCAACCACTCCCCCTTCTCCTGGCTTCCTTGTTTCTCCAACCCACTGAAAGAGCTGCCCAACCACTCCCCCTTCTCCTGGCTTCCTTGTTTCTCCAACCCACTGAAAGAGCTGCCCAACCACTCCCCCTTCTCCTGGCTTCCTTGTTTCTCCAACCCACTGAAAGAGCTGCCCAACCACTCCCCCTTCTCCTGGCTTCCCAGTAAAACATTCTAAACGTTCTCATTCTCTGAGTGACCAGAGGGGGGTTTCCCATTGTAAATGCTAACAGGTAGATTTGGCGCTAAATTAGAATTACCTGCTAGTATTTTTTTCCATTGGAAATGCCAACATTTAGCGTTGACATTTAGTTTTGAGTAACTAAAGCAATTATTATTTTTTTTACCATAAAACCACAGGTGCAGTGGCACTGCCGAGCACGAATGGTGGCCGGCGCCAACTTCTACATCGTGGGTCGCGACCCGGCGGGCATGCCCCACCCAGCCACGGGCAAGGACCTGTACGAGCCAACCCATGGGGCTAAAGTCCTCACCATGGCGCCTGGACTCATCACCCTGGAAATTGTACCCTTCAAGGTGGCCGCCTACAACAAAGCCAAGAGGGCCATGGACTTCTACGACCCCAAGAAGTAAGCCCTGTCACTCATCGTTTGTTTTTCAGTCTCCGTCCTATCTCTTTATTGTATTTTTTTTAGGGGGGGTAGATCAGCTTTATATTGTAGAAAGACAACACACAATAAGGAGATAGATACACTGTCTGCCATTTTGTGTTTGCGTGAAGGACAGGATGATTAATCCCAGTGGAATTTTTGTATTTAACCTGAACTAGCGGAGTCAGTTAAGAACAAATTCTTATTTACAATGACGGCCTAAAAACAGTGGGTTAACTGCCTTGTTCAAGGGCAGAACGATAGAGTTTTACCTTGTCAGCTCAGGGATTGGTTCTAGCAACCTTTCGGTTACTGGCCCAACGCTCTGACCACTAGGCTACCTGCTGCCCCATAATGAGTGTCTTTATAAACAAATCTCTATTCTTAAGGTTCGAAGAATGTAATCGGTGGATGTCACTCGTAATACCAGTGTTCTTCAACAACGGATGTAATGAAGTCCAAATGTTACTTTCTTGGAGGTTTTAAGATGTTTCTAAGTCAGCATCATGATGATGAGTCCTGGTCATACAGGTCATGGTGACCTTTCTCAACCAATCAGAATTAGTCAACATTCAGTCACACTTTTACCTAGATATCAAAATACTAGCAACGTGTATATTCTGCCATACAGTCTGGACGTGGGTAAGCAGGGTGTGTTCATGAGGACATACAACATAAAAACGTTTTGCAACGGAAAACAAATGAGCGTTTTTTTTTTTTTCATCGGTGGCAGGAATGTTGTTCCACAGCCTGTAAACATTATCATGCCTAACTCCAATAACCCAAATTGATCATTCATTAAGCTTCTCCACTGAAACCTCCCATGTGTTTTTCTTCCTTATCTACGGCAAATGGCAAAGCCAAGAATAACAGGAACTTCTTTGCTTTCTTATGCTCTTTACAAAGTTTTGTGGCTTTCTCAGAGCTTTTGAAGTCGCTCGGAAATCACCGAGAACTGCTATTAATTAAAGTCTGTAAAAAGTCTGTATACGGATACTGCAGCCGATGACTAACACAGATCGTGCAATCTCTGTGTGCTATGGGCTTTAATACCGTCCACGCTATCACTTTATAGCCATGTTTGGCTTAGAATGTCATGACTGAAAACTGATCTGACTGATTAAAGGAATATGATTACTTAAAAAGTAGGAACTGATTGATCAGAAGGTGGAGTACACCCTTTTTTCCATGGCGCATGTTTTGATATCAGAATAAATTGAGTTGACAAGATAAATATAGTATTTGTATATCGGCGGGGGAATACCACAATCGCCAGGAGAACTAGTCTGAAAGGAAATATTACCCCACACCTAGTTAGGTTTCACCTAGGCATGGGATTCAGAAATGGAGCACAGAGTTTTCCTTCCTGGATTGAAAGCAGGAGAATTGCTTGACAATAAGAGCCACAACTGACAAGGCTGTTTATATTCTATGTATAATCTGGATTTCCATACCAGTAGTCAAGTATGTTGATAAAGGCTCACTCCAAAACCATTTGGTATGTCATAAAGGAACAATCAATGAGTATTTCTCTATCAACTTGTCTTCTACTTCGAGTGGCTGAACTATCCATTACCCGGTGTTTTTGGACTAGTTTTACAGTTGGATAAGACCGTTTGGATAGCACTAAATCTTCCTGCTAAAGCGTGAGATAATTCTGCAGTGTGACTCAGTGGAAATGTAAGAGTAATGGGACAAAGGTCTATAGTGGTGACTATGTCACCACTACTAGAATTCCCCTTGTGTCCTTCTCAACAAGCCCCCTTAAGAACTGCCGAGTCAGCAGTCTGGCTTGTCAAGAAACTTCACCCCGTTATATTCTACTCCTTCCAGCAAAGTAATTGTCCGTTTTCTGACTGTCATAATAACATTATATAACAGGCGACTTCATTTCAGCTCAATTGTGTTGTTTTTATTAATATGAAACCTGAAGACCCGAAAAGAGCTACGCCAGAAAATTTCAAAGCCGCGCTGACTAGCTCTTTCTGACCGTATCAGTGCTAGGCTAGCAGCTAGGGAGAGCTGAGAGAAAGAGGGTAAACGCTAAATCACAATTTCAAAGGCTCTGGTTGGCGCCTTCTGAAATTTATGGCATTCCGTCTGTTCTCGACCACTCCTTGTGCACATTGTGCCGGCCGGCGCTGCCAAATGTGAGAGGAATATAGATGCTAGGCCTAATTGCCAACGATCGCCCTTAAAGTCTGCCTCTATAGTGTAATGGCTAAAATCAGCGCAAGCTGTTTCTCATTTAACCGCATATTAAGTGTTCCTCCGAGTTTGGAGTTTGTGCTCTTTCTCTCCCCCCCCTCGCTCTTTCTCTGTGTCTCTCTCTCTCTCTCTGTGTGTGTGTCTCTCTCTCTCTGCCCTGTCATTTCCACCTATTGTAATGAATACAAGTCCTCCACTATCAGAGTTCATCAAAGTTTTAGGACCAGAACACATTGAGCGTAGTATACAGTAGAACAGGTTCACTGGATGGCAATTCTAGAATGTTTATTTCTTCCCAGCCAGACTGCAAGTGTTAGCCCCATGGCCCGAGCTATAAATCTGATTAGAAAATAGGACAATCCGATAAAAAGGTGTGATTATCCAGTACAAAAGTCACTAATGTATGGGGAGAATACAGTAATTTATGGGGAGAATACAGTAGTAGATGTGTTCAACAGTGGGTTTGCATTACGGAGGTCAGCAGGAAGGTGATCCCATTACTGCCTATGGAGAAACGGGAGCTGACTCGTTGGCACACCTGGAGTGTCAGACATACACGATCTGGGTACTGCCCCCTGGCTGTCAGTCTGGTCTGCATTGTACTGCAGGCTCAGGACTCACTGTTGGGCAGAGGACAATAACATGAGGATAACTCAGCAGTACTAGGGGAGGAATTAGGGAGTTTATTTAATTGATCTATTCAGTTGATTTGAACAGGGACCATGTACTACAAAAACACACCAGGACACTTGAGAAATGATACATTGTACCAGATTTAGCAAACAGCTGATTTACATCTGCAAGTGGGTTCAATGAATAGATAACCCAGAACCCACAGAGTCCTTAAGAATGCTGCAGCTGTACATAGTCCATCTGTAAATAGCCCACCCAATCTACCTACCTCATCCCCATATTGTTTTTATTTACTTTGCTGCTCTTTTGCACACCAGTATCACTACTTACACACCATCATCTGCTCATCATCATCTGCTCATCTATCACTCCAGTGTTAATCTGCTAAATTGTAATTACTTTGCTACTATGGCCTATTTATTGCCATACCACCTCATGCCATTTGCACACACTGTATATAGACTTTCTTTTTTTTCTATTGTGTTATTGACTGTACGCTTGTTTATTCCATGTGTAACTCTGTTGTTGTTTCTGTCGCACTGCTTTGCTTTATCTTGGCCAGGTCGCAGTTGTAAATGAGAACTTGTTCTCAACTAGCTTACCTGGTTAAATAAAGGTGAAATAAAAAAATGAGATTCATTGACTAATTTAAAGTCCAATTCAAGAATGGAGGGTAAAAAGTAAAATTTTCTGAATGAAAAAGAACCCCAAACCAACCCATAATTGTCTGCGGGCTTCAATATATAGTTTCAGGAGTGAGGTAGACGAGTATATAGAGTGAGGTAGATGGGAGAGGACACTGCAGAACATGTGGAACTGGAGTTTACATCCTACTAGGACTCTGCTGGTCAGGAATCCATGATAAGGTTTAATGTGTGGGAACGTCGTGGCTCTTGCTGCGGCGCTAACAGTACAAATCCGTACAAGACGCTCCGCTGCGCACATCAGTCCACACGACCGCAAACCGCTGAGAAACGAAACCACATTTGACAAATGTGATTATTATGAGGAAAGTGCATTGTAACGGTGGCGAGAGAAGGAATGTGCTTGAATGTTACCCCCTTTGTCTAAATGAAGGAATCTACAGTAGTATCTAATGAATCTAATCATTGACAAATGTAATTTAGCTCCTACTTGTGTGTGGCGGAGTCATGGAAGATTGTATTTAGACTAGTCTGTTTTTTACAGGAATTTTCTCATTTTGATTTGAGACTAATTAGCTGTGTTTAGACATTTTTTTTGCCCGTGTTTATTTTTGAACCAGTTGTTTAAACTGAGAAGTCTAACAGACGGTTTGAATTTGATGGTGAAGGTCTGACGTTTAGGTTGGCTTGAAGCAACTTCTCTATGTACTGCTGTTTCATGTGTCTGAGGCTCTTATGATATACCAAGCCCCTTAGCGTAAGGGGGCTCGAGTGCGTGTTTACTTCAATTACTGAAATACATGGCCTTTTTTTCAAGCATATGAAGTGCATTTTGTGAAGTTCCCTCAAAGAACTCTTCCTAAAGTGTCCTTGAATTTAGTTGGTCATGCCATTAAGTTAGAAGATCGTTCCTCACTTACCAAAAAAACATTTCAGGGTCAGGCTGTTGAAATGAGACGGTACCTTCTACATTTGTTTTCCTTCATTTTGTTTCAGCCATCAAGACTATGACTTCATCTCAGGGACACGGATGCGTAAGATGGCTCGCGAAGGACAGAACCCGCCGGAAGGCTTCATGGCCCCCAAAGCCTGGGCTGTACTGGTGGAGTACTATCAGTCCCTGGAGAAGGCTACCTAAGGTCAAATGTGGTCAAAGGCCAAAATGGGGAACATCAGGGTCGTATTCATTAGGGGACACCATAGCAAAACTTTTTCAAAAGTTTCTCACCAAGAAAAACAAAAACAAGCGGTTGTCATTGGACAAGTCCAGATAGTCCCTCCCTGCTTCAGTCTGTTTCCCTCTGTTTGGTGCCTAATGAATACGACACAGCTATCTCCTCTAAAACAGTTAAAAGATTAATACGAGGACCACTCAACAGCTATAGCTATCGTTCCTTCCCTGCGCTGTGGCTCGTCTCCAGATGTCCCTCTCCAACCTCCAACGCACACACCTCTCCTCTCTCCTCTCCTCTATTCTCCCCTTCTCCTGTATTCTCTCCTCTATTCTCCCCTTCTCCTGTATTCTCTCCTCTACTTTCCTCTCTCCTCTCCTCTCTCGTTCTGCTGCTACTGCCACGGGGCTTCAGTCTTACCACACTGAGTATGTACTTTATTTAAACTCACCATTAGAAATTGGTTTCTCTAATTGTGCAACTATCAGTATTTTTAAATGTGTTTTAAACTGGAAGTGGGTTCAAATGTTCATTTTAAAAGGTGTGAAGAGGCAAAGATTGTCTTTTTTAGAGAATGATGCAAAACGGTTCCTCATTATGTAACAAGATGTGGTTTAGTTGAGGATGAATACATGTAGGAAGTCAATGCCCCTCTTGGTGATGTTTCCTAGCACTCTGACGTGTCCATGGCTAACGTGATCATATTGATTATTTTGAGTTGGGCTTTGTCCCTTTGTCCCCATGCACACTTCACATAAGTTACTGGAAAGCTTAGACTAATTTAGTGATCTTAAAACAAGCCATCGCTGTGTAGCTGCAGTATGTGGGTTCACTGTCATCTGAGGTTGTTGACCTGGAACTGTGGTTTGAATTGGAGTTTGAGGTCAAGTTGAGTGCCTTGTCTTTGTCAATCGTTCTCACACAGAGACATTGCATTCCCACACACACACACACACACCTGTTCATTCTCCCACTTGCCTCTGTTAGGTTAAAGCGGTCCAATAGATCCAGGAACCGATCTGCAAAGCAGATGAGACCGGAACTAATGACTAAACCTTTAGAAATACTTCCTGTTTTACCATCAGCTTTATTTCTCCATACTGATAAATGATGTGTTATCTTTTTATTTTGATGTAGCATGTAGTGAAGTGTTTACCACCTATGACTGTTTTAGGGAACTATCTGTATTTATGCTTTTAGTTGATGTTTATCACACAGGAGGTTGGTGGCATCTTACTTGGGGAGGACAGGCTGGTGGTAGTGACTGGAGCAGGATAGGTGGAATGGTATTCCATTTGTTCTGTTCCAGCCATTATTATGAGCTGTCCTCCCCTCAGCAGCCCCCTGTGGTCTGTCACTATATATTTTTTAGTTTGTTTGCTAGTTTTAATATTCTTTGTACTGAGTTATAATATTTTCCATTTGGTTACTACTGTACAAACATGGGTCTGCTCTGCCAGTATGGCCGGAAGAAAAGATATCGGTTTATATATTATTGTCCATGTTCTCCAATAAACCATTTTTAGCAAATGGATACATTTTGTATTTTCATTTTTTATTGGTTAGCCACAGGCCACGATAGCTACATATAAATAAAATGGTTCCAGACTCTCAAATATACTGTGTCATCAAAGAATTCATGTTTAACTCAGAACAAAATCTAATTTGCTTAAAAAAGAACTACCATTGATGAGCTTTTACTGACTTAAACCAGAGTAGGTGATCTCATTCCCAATGTATACCGTTAAAATACCCTGCCATCTCCCATCAGGCACATATAGTGCTGACGTATGTGTGACAACCTGTAATGTTTCAACTGGTCCTGTTGTACGTCTCAGTGCCTCACGTCCACACGTTTTAAATAGGAATTTCCATTCGTTTTTAATATTCTCAGACCCGGTACATTGTGCTCACTACTCAATCACGGTAAAGAACCCCCTCATGCTCCATCTCTCTCCTTCTGTCTCTCCCTCTCTCTGTTTCTGTCACACACGCCGTCCCAGCTCCCAGCTGTGGCCCAGATGTGTGGGCCCTGTGAAAGTGGAACACACAGGGTTAATGCATGGCCTTAAGTCGCCCCTCTCAGACAGGAGGACCCTGGATATTCCATCTAATCCACCTCATGGAGACCTCCGTAACCAAAAGACCTGCCTGCCAGCAGTCATTTTTCTATACCGCGTTGCCAGACCTTGTTCAATCTCAAATGGTAATCAAGCTCGGACCTCGATACCTCTTCAAAGGGAGTGCTGTTGTTTTTTTAGCTGTAAAAGAAGGAATGCTGTAGGGATTGGGAAGCTTGCCTTACATTTCGGTTGTCCTTTTAACTTTCTCTGAGGGAATGAGGGGGTGTAGTTCTCTTTTGGGGGGGGGGCGATTCAGGTGTGCAGAGTTATACTGCAGATTCCCTTCAACCCTTGTGATGTTTTAGATGGATCACACACATTGTAAAAGAAGTGATTATACCATCTATCACTCCTTTTCATCTGTATGAAGAATCGAGACAATTTTTCAGATGGCTCTACCTTTAATCAGATGTGACTTTGAACTTTTGTCATCTCTGATTTCATCAAATTTGCCAAAGAGTATTCCTTTACAACATGGCTGGCTGCCAGCCCAAAATATACTACTAGAAAGATGTTAATGCTTCTACTAATGTTACTGTGCCATGTACCTGTCTGTCTACTCACCTCACCTATATCACTTTTTCATATTGACTTGAATTAGTCTCACCATTTACTTTTTGTGATCTTGGCTAAAACTGTAGAACAACTTTGCTGAAACTGTTTCCAGACAGTTTTATGTACAGTACAGTTTGAGATTGCTAGACTTGACTGGAGGTGCTATACTGTGGTATATCTACTTTGAAAGCAGTTTAGAAAATGGCATTGCATATACTAGAATGGAGGCAAATGCAATAAGCAAAGAAGCAAATCAAGTAACATCTAAGGACTTCCATATAACCAGTGGCCAGCGGATCAACTAGGTGTTCATTGGCAATGCAACAAGATGCCATAGTACAGCAAGCTTAATGTACTGTAATGCCATTTGTGATTGATGTTAAAAGAGACATGCTCTGTTCCTCCTCTAGCACATCCACCAATATCTCTGCTATCCCAGAGATTCTCCAGTCCATAGAGATGCACAGTGACCCATGCGTGGCACATATGATGACATCACACCCCCTCTCCATCGCCAAAAGGTTCTGCCGCTTACATGGATTCCAGCTGCATTTAACTTCAATTTCCCCCCATCTGGTTCTAGTTCCCATTCAAAGCCAGCCATTATAAAAACAGGCTTCTTCTTCTTCTTCTCTGCAAAATGCAATACAATGGTATATACATCAGGATGTCTGGGGACTCTGGACAGATGAATCAAAGCAAAGGCAACTCCAACCTGTCATAAATAGGACAGGGGGATTGCCATCCTTATGTCTCTTTTCCCAGATCAAGTCCATACTGACTCCATAGCATCCTGGTCACATAGTCTTGAGAGATGACTATATAATAACAGCATAGTCCAGTAGGCTAGCCTGGTTCCAGATCTGTTCCTGCTGTATAGCCAACTCCTATGGTCATTTGCATGACAACGATCAGGAACCAGGCTAAATACAGTATACTAAGTCTTGGAGCTTGGCGTACCATTAAGGGGTGTTGTGGAGACAGCTGTAGCTGCGTAATGATCGTTTCTCTTTATCGGAGTATCGTCACCACGGTGTTTACACTGTAGCTATGTGATCCTATGACTTTTTTTGGCTCCCGTCATGAATTAGTGTAGTGATGTCATCCAAAGTGGACATAAATCTCTATGAAAAGACTTGATAACATCAGCCTGGGGGTTAATGACAAATGATTGGCCGCTGTCACGTAAACACACATCGTGTAGCCTTGCTACTTCTTCTACTCGCTGTTGATATATGATACTGAAGACATGTTATTACTACAACATCTCAGCTGGGATAAATCTATGAAGGATTATTATGTTATCCTGTCTGTTCGTCGTGTCAGAGTGAGACGGGACAGGCCGGGAGACCATTACCTCAGTAGACGGGGAAGACTAGAACATATGAAGAGGAGGATAGCATTCATCAAATGATCCTGCTCTGGCCCGCCGCACATCAAACGGCTAAGCATCTGTTTCAGGCAGGGGAGAGGGGAGGACCAAGGAGGAATTCTTCCAGGCTACTAGTTCTAACAACATTGCCATGGCAATAATATCTAAATGTTTCTTTGTTTTATTTGTGAATTACCACACAGGGGTAAGCTGCCTGACAGGCACGTACTGAGGTGGGCTTTGAGACCAGCCTAGCTCCAGCCCAGGTCCAGCCCAGCCCGCTGTATCTACCCAGCCCATCGCCTTCCCCCTACAGTCCCACCTACAGAGCACTAGCTGTCTGACAATGGAAATATTCCACCTGCCTGGTATGCCTGCCTACCACCTACCTGGAGGAAAGAGACAAGGGATTTTCATGATGTCACTGCTGGGTGCAGTCCCCAAGCATGTGATGTCATAGACCGTATGATATGGGGACAACAAGGTGGGAGAAGCTGGGCCTAGTTCTAACAACATTGCCATGGCAATAATATCTAAATGTTTCTTTGTTTTATTTGTGAATTACCACACAGGGGTAAGCTGCCTGACAGGCACGTACTGAGGTGGGCTTTGAGACCAGCCTAGCTCCAGCCCAGGTCCAGCCCAGCCCGCTGTATCTACCCAGCCCATCGCCTTCCCCCTACAGTCCCACCTACAGAGCACTAGCTGTCTGACAATGGAAACATTCCACCTGCCTGGTATGCCTGCCTACCACCTACATGGAGGAAAGAGACAAGGGATTTTCATGATGTCACTGCTGGGTGCAGTCCCCAAGCATGTGATGTCATAGACCGTATGATATGGGGACAACAAGGTGGGAGAAGCTGGGCCTAGTTCTAACAACATTGCCATGGCAATAATATCTAAATGTTTCTTTGTTTTATTTGCGAATTCCACCAGACCAGTCAGCCCCCCCCCCCTCTCTCTCTCTCTAGAACAACTGCAGGCATCATTATGGAATTGTCAAAGACAGCCACACATGGTTGTTTATAATGCCAGGTTTTCAATGAGCCTTGCTGAATGCAAGTTGTCAACTGCCTACTAACAAACACTCAAATATGATGAATGAATCGTTGATAGTAGCCTTTGATAGCATGACACTGTTTATGCCACTGCCACACAGAGGGGATGACCGTGACATTCAAGTGATAGGCTGGCACACCGGTAGTCATTGTGAAGAATTCGCGCTCATAATCTCTATCAATCTCCCCACACGCCTCATGTTGAACAACAAACTACATGTAACCGCCAGAATAAAGGAAAGGCCTCAGTAAATAAGGGAAACAAAGTATATTGAAAGGTTAAGCACAAATGTTATATAAGCATTTAACATCCCATCATGCTGAGGGTCATGTATAAAATGCCCAGTGGCCCATTCTTTTGGCTACCATGTCTAGAAGAAGAGATCTCAGTGACTTTGAAAGGGGTCTCAAAGGACCATAGGGGGTTTAAAGGGTGTGTGTGTGTCTGTGTGTCTCAGTCACCAGACATCAACCAAATTGAAGACTTATGGGAGATTCTGGAGCGGCGCCTGAGACAGCGTTTTCCTCCACCATCAACAAAACACCAAATGATGGAATTTCTCATGTAAGAATGGTGTTGCATCCCTCCAGTAGAATTCCAGACACTTGTAGAATCTATGTCAAGATGCATTGAAGCTGTTCTAGATCGTGGTGCCCAACACCTTATTAAAACACTTTATGTTGGCGTTTCCTTTATTTTGGCACTTACCTGTATATTTGTTCATGAAGGCTTGGAGTTGTAAACTTGATTTCACTACTGTTACTATTGATACTTGTAAGTTGTGCAACGGAGGGATGTTACTAAGGCGAGCAACAGAGGACTTTTGAAAGGTGAGTATCCTAATGAAATAGAATAGAAACCTGAATGTTTAAAACTATAGTTTATCGTGCTCAATAGTAAGCAAACTTGGCTAGCTGTGACTGCTAACTATTGTCATTGGCTCCTAGCTCTCAATATCGAAGAATTTAGCTTTGCCTCTAGTCTAGGCCCATGTCCAATGACCTCCTGCATATTTCACACCTGCACCATAGTACCACGCCTCTGAAACGACACAACAAGCCCCAACAAGAGAACCATTCAACCCACTGTACTGTTTGCAGGTGCATTTGAATGGCATGAATGAATAGACTTAAAGCACCTGGACACACATGAGGACGACAACACATGGATTGTTCCCCCTTGCACAGTGCCTCTGTCTGCATGATATCTCCTGTCTGCTGGGGTTCCCCAAAACTTCACACCTTGACACGTAGTGTACTACTCTACTGTTGTCCACATGCCAAGAAGAGTTAGTCTCTCTTTCTCTGTCTCTCATCTCTGTCTCATGCTCTATCTCTATCCTATCTTTCTCATACTTTCTATATATATATATATTGAAGTTGAAGTCGGAAGTTTACACACCCCTTAGCCAAATACATTTAAACTCCGTTTTTCACAATTCCTGACATTTAATCCTAGTAAAAATGCCCTGTCTTAGGTCAGTTAGGATCACCACTTTATTTTAAGAATGTGAAATGTCAGAATAATAGTAGAGAGAATTATTTATTTCAGCTTTTATTTCTTTCATCACATTCCCAGTGGGTCAGAAGTTAACATACACTCAATTAGTATTTGGTAGCCTTGCCTTTAAATTGTTTAACTTGGGTCAAACGTTTCGGATAGCCTTCCACAAGCTTCCCACAATAAGTTGGATGAATTTTGGCCCATTCCTCCTGACAGAGCTGGTGTAACTGAGTCAGGTTTGTAGGCCTCTTTGCTCGCACACGCTTTTTCAGTTCTGCCCACACATTTTCTATAGGATTGAGGTCAGGGCTTTGTGACTCCAATACCTTGACTTTGTTGTCCTTAAGCCATTTTGCCACAACTTTGGAAGTTTGCTTGTGGTCATTGTCTATTTGGAAGACCCATTTGCGACCAAGCTTTAACTTCCTGACTGATGTCGTGAGATGTTGCTTCAATATATCCACATAATCTTCCTCCCTCATGATGCCATCTATTTTGTGAAGTGCACCAGTCCCTCCTGCAGCAAAGCACCCCCACAACATGATGCTGCCGACCCCGTGCTTCACGGTTGGGATGGTGTTCTTCGGCTTGCAAGCCTCCTCCCTTTTCCTCCAAACATAACAATGGTCATTAAGGCCTAACAGATCTATTTTTGTTTCATCAGACCAGAGGACATTTCTCCTAAAAGTACGATCTTTGTCCCCATGTGCAGTTGCAAACTGTAGTCTGGCTTTTTTTTATGGCGGTTTTGGAGCAGTGGCTTCTTCCTTGCTGAGCGGCCTTTCAGGTTATGTCAACATAGGACTCATTTTACTGTGGATACAGATACTGTGGATATAGATACTGCTCCCAAGCGTGAATCAGACTTGTGGAGGTCTACAATTCTTTTTCTGAGGTCTTGGCTGATTTCTTTTGATTTTCCCATGATGTCAAGCAAAGAGACACTGAGTTTGAAGGTAGGCCTTGAAATACATCCACAGGTACACCTCCAATTGACTCAAATGATGTCAATTAGCCTATTAGAAGCTTCTAAAGCCATGACATAATTTTCTGGAATTTTCCAAGGTGTTTAAAGGCACAGTCAACTTAGTGTATGTAAACTTCTGACCCACTGGAATTGTGATACAGTGAAATAATCTGTCTGTAAACAATTGTTGGAAAAATTACTTGTCATGCACAAAGTAGATGTCCTAACCGACTTGCTAAAACAATAGTTTGTTAACAAGAAATTTGTGGAGTGGTTGAAAAACGAGTTTTAATGACTCCAACCTAAGTGTATGTAAACTTCCGACTTCAACTGTATGTATGTGTGTGTATATATATATCTTCCTTATTCTCTCTCAAGAAACCACAGCCAATGCATAAGCAGTGTAGGATCTGAACATATATCTTTCCTAAACCAATCTCAGAACTGTAGTCAGACTGTAGAGAGTGGAGATACGTATGCCTGAGGGGTACAGGAGAGATAGGGTTGCTACAGCAGTCAGCCTGTTATGTCTCAAAGTTGAAAAAGGTTTGGAGAGAGACAGAGTGACTGGGTCATTTTGATGCATAGAATATGGGGGAAAGAATGTTGAAGTATAGGCCTAGGTCACGTGATCAAGCTATAGTATAATGAATGAATGTCAATCCAATCTATCCGTATTGAGATAACACGTGTGTCTCTTGACATGATCTCTACTACGTCTTTGCACCTGGAAATAAATCAAACCCGACCACATGTTTTTACTGCTTTTAATAATCCACTTTACCGCCATACAGCCGCTATACAATAGCTCCCTATACAACATCTGTGTGTTGACCCCATATCATATCCTGTGCGACATAGATCACACAACACAGGCACCTGAGTTCACTCCAAGTTCACAAGGTAAAACTCACGTCGTAAGGGATCATTAGTACCTGTGTGAGTGACTTCCAGACGCTTGTTGTTCAGTAATAAAGTGTAGTGATGCGGTTTCAGCTCTCAGCAGCCTCTACCTTGGCAGGGCACCTTTTGGCAATCTCAGATTCCCCGCGTATCATCAGATGTGCTGCTATCCGATGTCACCTTGTACTTGTCTTGGACATTGTTCTAGCTTTGATCATAAATTGCCGTAATTATTCTGGTGGCCTATACTTTACAGCCTACTTCCCGTAAGAAACCCAATTCATGGAACAGGAGAAGCCGGTGCTGTGGTAGTTGTACAGTACACAAGCACAGCGGGGTAAAGGGGAGTGGCCTACCTGACTGGATAAATGGGCCCAATTAAATGCGTCTTTTATGTTTTTCATCAGCAATGCACTTTGCAGCTCTCGCTGCTGCTGCTATTGTGCATCTTCGTCTCTCAGGCTCTTCACGAGTGAGTCCGGATGTGTAAACGAACCGAGGGTGAAATTGAACCAGCTTTTCTTTCTCCACCTCCTCCCTCCCTCCATCCTCCTTCTATTTTTCTTTCATCTCCAAAACACAAATAAATAAATGAAGAGAACCTGAGAGGTGAATGCGGGGAATTGTTCATTTGCGGGTTCCGGAGAACAGGAGAAATCAGGACTTAAACAGGGGGTGTTTGACTGACTCATTTGGCTTTTAATAGTGACACACACACTTAACCCTAGAGTGCCCACAGCCCACACCTTACCGTAATCACATAGGCTACTGTGTTGCTTGTCTTTCTTATACCCTCTTGTATATATGGCTGGGAATTGCCAAGGACCTCACGACATGATATTATCACGATACTTTGGTCCCGATACGATAGGTATTGCGATTCTCACGATTCTATATGTATTATGGTTTGATACTGAAATGTTACTGCGATTCGATGCTCCAAACATATTGCTCACCATATGTCTATTGCAGAGGGACAATAGAGGGCCATGAGAAATCAAGTTTTGATCAGTCATGGAAATAAAAGTGCTGAAAACAAATTGGCTCCTTATTTAAAAAGAAGATGGAGAACAAGCTATGAAGGAAAAATACTGGAGTTTGCAGGTACAGCCAACTTGTGTAAAAATAATATTGTCAAATTGTCAAATCAAGCTTTATTTATACATCACATTTCAGACATGGAATGCAATGCAATGTGCTTTACAGGGGGAAAAAATGAAAATTAAAGCTGAAATATTTACTACACGACAAACAAAAGATAAAAAACAAAAGAATTACACAAACCGAACACTAAAAAGCACCCTGAGGAAAAGCAACGCTAAAAATATGTGTTTTAAGATCTCTTTAAAACATGTCCACAGTTTCGGCCCCCCTTTCAGCCCCCTCAGGCTCATATCATCCAAAATACACTATGAAACTGTAGCAACTTTTCCCCCTATCACTACCTGTACACAATGCAAACATCCATCTATCACTCCAGTGTTTAATTGCTATACTGTCATTATTTCGCCTCCATGGCCTATTTATTGCCTTACCTACCTACTCTTCTACATTTGCACACACTGTACATAGATTTTTCTATTGTGTTATTGGCTGTACGTTTGTTAATGTGTAACTCTGTGTTGTTGTTTTCGTCACACTGCTTTGCATTATCTTGGCCAGGTCACAGTTGTAAATGAGAACTTGTTCTCAACTAGCCTACCTGGTTAAATAAAGGTGAAATAAAAATGTAAAAAACATGTAAGCAATGAGACCCAAAGGGGGCATGGTATATTCTGAATGTACCACAGCGAAGAGCTGTTGTTTGGCACGATGCGTTACCCTTTCTTAACTTGTTATTAAATGCAACAAACATGTAAGAATTCACAGTATCAGTGATATGTTCATAATTTGCATGTCGCTGAAACATTTTCCCAATTAGACAGTCATTTATTTCTGTCAGACATTTATTGCAGACCACTTACTGGCTTATTCTGGTCATTGTTTTCTAGTCGTTAAAGCACTCAGACTTGGTCTGTTCAGTCAGTGTGGTTATCCAGAAATATGGAGAGAAAAATTGATGATTTTTCAGTGATTCTCTATTTTTGCCCATAAAACATTTTATTGCTGTGAGAATTATTATGGGATTCCCTTTTCACTGTTCCTTGGAGAGACAGTGCATGTAGCCTCCCTGTGGTATAGCCATTCTGATTGCTCCCCACTGGAACTCGTGGCTGCAGGTTGAATGACTGTCTGAGCAGCTCCTGAAGTAGCCTAGCTGTCTTGACTGGCTGATTACTGATCATCAACAAAAGTCCTATACCATCGTCCTCCTCTTTAGCAATACACAGGCTACGTCTCTCGGCTCTATCAACGCATATAACTTCCGTCAGAATTAAGAGGAGAAACCGAATACTGCTTCTCCTTCGCGTTCCAAAGGGTTACGCATGTTTTCGTTTCCATTGTCCAGAAACTCCCTCATCCTCACATCACAGTTAGTTAATCACTCGTCTCCATCGAGGCCTGGAGCCCACAGACGAGCCGAGCTGAGCTGAAATTCTGAAACCTAATCATTGTTTGCCCTATAACACCGTTAACGTAAGCCAATTTTCAAGGTTAAGTGTAAAAGCCAATTCAATTTGGATCCGCAGGATTTAAACCGCCGATGACTATCTGAGAAAAGGAGAGACGTGGCGTGGCACATAGACAACAAGAACGTGAAAATCACAGTTTGGAACGGAACACTGGCCCAGGCTCAAATTGATCTCCAACATTATTTTTCTCTCAGTCTTTTCATTCTCAGCCACTTACCGAAAAAGGCAATATTATGAGACATGCCCTGATCTCGTATAAAAATATGACTTGGACTGGGCCTGTAATTATGTTGAGATGGTAAGAGTTATCATCAGTTGAATGTGTTGGATAGGATTAAAGGAAGTTGTACTTTTTTGTCCAAATGTATGACCTCTCTTGATATATGGTAGTAAAATAACAGAAGGGATGATCTCTCATATCCAAGACTAATACGAAACAGCTTTTTTCTGGCCTGTAGGCCTGCAGAATATTCATCCTTACTTCACAGCACAATGATTCATACGTTTTTACAAAAGCAGAATTCTCTGAAAATGCATTCTGGTTGCCGGGGACGAAAGTTCTCTAGTAGTTTGTCCAAAAAATAACTGATATTAATTGAAAACCTGACTTTCTGTAATTTCAAAAGGGACCTCGGCGCCCACAACAATTATGAAATGCAACAGCTGGTTTCTTTACTTTGTAGAATGCCCTGTCTTGGAGTTTGAACATTGTGCATATTGCTAAATAACATGGTTCCAGTTTCTTTACCGTGACATTTATTTTTGGGAATCGTCTTGGTAACAGTAATGAAAATAAAGACCCGTCAACAGTATCAGATGTACATCCTCCGGGAGGTCATTACTTTATGATGTGGTATGTTCAGAATGAGATGCCATCCACAAACGATTCACCAGTCTCAAAGACGCTTCCTTGGGTGCCTTGTGTCAGTCAGTCAACCCTTTGCTTTAGGTACATATCACAGGAGGCTTCTGAGGGCAGGACGGCTCATAATAATGGCTGAAGCGAACTGAATGGAAACCATGTACAGTGCATTCGGAAAGTATTCAGACCCTGTGACTTTTTACACATTTTATTACGTTACAGCCTTATTCTATTATTACGTTACAACCTTATTCCCCTCATCAATCTACACACAATACCCCTTAATGACAAAGCCAAAACAGGTCTCTAGACATTTTTGCAAATGTATTCAAAATAAAAACCAAAATATAACATTTACATAAGTATTCAGACCCTTTACTCAGTACTTTGTTGAAGCACCTTTGGCAGTGATTACAGCCTTGAGTCTTCTTGGGTATGACGTTACAAGCGTGGCACACCTG
Source organism: Salvelinus namaycush (assembly GCF_016432855.1). Taxonomy (NCBI): domain Eukaryota; kingdom Metazoa; phylum Chordata; class Actinopteri; order Salmoniformes; family Salmonidae; genus Salvelinus; species Salvelinus namaycush. The sequence continues at coordinate 16,995,418 of NC_052348.1, read as the reverse complement.
TATTTGGGGAGTTTCTCCCATTCTTCTCTGCAGATCCTCTCAAGCTCTCTCAGGTTGGATGGGGAGCGTCGCTGCACAGCTATTTTCAGGTTTTTCAAGAGATGTTTGATCAGGTTTAAGTCTGGCCTCTGGCTGTGCCACTCAAGGACATTCAGAGACTTGTCCTGAAGCCACTCCTGTGTTGTCTTGGCTGTGTGCTTATGGTCGCCCCAGTCTGAGGTCCTGAGCGCTCTGGAGCAGGTTTTCATCAAGGATTTCTCTGTACTTTGCTCTGTTCATCTTTCCCTCGATCCTGACTAGTCTTCCAGTCCCTGCTACTGAAAAACATCCCCACAGCATAATGCTGCCTCCACTATGCTTCACTGTAGGGATGGTGCCATGTTTCCTCCAGACGTGACGCTTGGTATTCAGGCCAAAGAGTTCAATCTTGGTTTCATCAGACCAGAGAATCTTTTTTCTCATGGTCTGAGTCCTTAAAGTGCCTTTTGGCAAACTCCAAGTGGGCTGTCATGTGCCTTTTACAGAGGATTGGCTTCTGTGTGGCCACTCTACCATAAAGACCTGATTGGTGGAGTGCTGCAGATATGGTTGTCCTTCTGGAAGGTTCTCATATTTCCACAGAGGAACTGTGGAGCTCTGTCAGAGTGACCATCGGGTTCTTGGTCACCTCCCTGACCAAGGCCCGTCTCCCCTGATTGCTCAGTTTGGCCGGGCGGCCAGCTCTAGGAAGAGTCTTGGTGGTTCGGCCTGTGTATTATTGGGGACCAACAATGCTGCAGAAATGTTTCGGGACCCTTTCCCAGATCTGTGCCTCGACACAATCCTGTCTCAGAGCTCTACGAACAATTCCTTTCACCTCATGGCTTAATTTTTGCTCTGACATGCACTGTCAACTGTGGGACCTTATATAGACAGGTGTGTGCCTTTCCAAATCATGTCCAATCAATATAATTTAACACAGGGACTCCAGTCAAGTTGTAGAAACATTTCAAGGATGAGCAAAATTTACCCCATTACCCTTTTTTTGGACAAGCTAAGTTTCAAAGCTGTAATGTTTACATTTATTCAGATTATTTCCAGGGATACAGAACATATTGAAATATATGTAGATATCTTTGTTAGAAAGAATACTATATTTTCCTTGACATAATAAGGCTGAATGTAAAGAATTGTTCAATATACCCCACTCTCCCATATACGTAAGTTATTTGTTATTTTTACTATGTAAAAGGTTGATTGGGATACCAAAAGCTGTTTACAGACACACTGCCTTACACCCACTTTTGCCAACAAACGTCCAGCCACCAACCTACATGTGACCTGTCATCTGGCATGTGACAGGTCTGCGGTGTTTGTCTCCCCTGTGGCAACATGGTGCTAACATTAGCTAGAGTAGTGTTACTCCACTTTTTCCCACTCTTGAAAAATTGCAGCGTTGAGAGGCACCAAAGTGAGAAATACAAGTGCAAACAGCTTCGTTCCCTCCAACACTGCTGAAATACACCATACTGCCAAGAGACTAGCTGGGTACAGTATAATTCAGCCTTTGGCTCCCTGTGCTATTAAGCTGTCAAATATAAAACCCAACAGTATAATGACTATTGTTTTCTGCCTAGATGCAATACTTTAAAGCGACTCATAAAGAGCCACAATCATTTATTTCCAGACTTTTATTATGTATTTTCACCTTTTTATGTTGCAATAACAAACATTTATTTGAATAATGATTTTAAAAATAAAGAGGGTAAAAAGTATTTTTATTGGCATACGACAATTTAAAAAATAATCTTAATCCAAACCACATGAAGACAAACATTTGATACAACGAAACTCAAAAGCACCACCATAAAGCTCTGAGAATTTTCATAATTTTGTGGTGGAATTGGACACTACAATTATCTTTGAAATGATAGGCTAACTGTAAACATTTTGAATAATCAAATGCAACTGGTTGGCCATGAACAATAATCAGAAATTGTATCTAACGGACATATATAAAGGCAATAGCTCCTTCGATTAGTCAAATCAAATGTACTTGTAATAGCGTAAAGTGCTGAGATAGGAAGATTTATGGTACGTTTTAAACTTGTTAATTAACCTCTATATCTGCCGCTCATCCTTACTGAACCCTGTTCCTCCTGTCTGTCTGCTTTAGCTGTTTATCTGTTCGATTGTCTGGCTGCAGCTCCCAGCTTTCTCTGAGATTTTTCTACTGTCGATCACAGCGAAGCAGACAGTCTGACTGCCTAAAGCCCTGGCTGGTGTACAGAAACTCAACCTTTCTCAGGAGTTAGGTTAAATTAAAGGATTTAGTAGTACGCTGATCTAGGATCAGGCTTCCTGTGACAATGCACACCTGTACATTGGAACCGTCATGAGATCTGAAGCTGGTCTTCTTTCTCAAAACACTGACGGATCATCATCGTCTCCACACAAGTGTAATTACTGTCATCGAGAAAAGGTTGTTGCTTAATTATGTTAACACTATAATCTGCTTGCTGCTGGTTGGCTTTGGTAAGCTCAGGTAACATGTGGGTGTGTTGGGTCTGTTGACTAGATGAAACCACACCAGATAACACGATGGGACTGTTTGGGGACGGCGATGTAAGACGACATGCTTCAGCATGTATTGTAACGGTATCAATTCAAGTCAATATTGTTCAAGTCAAGGGCGCAACTTTCACTGGGGGGGGCATGTCCCACATTCTGAAATTGCATTTTTGTCCCCCCCAGTTTTATCATTGGAATGTGATACAAAACCAGACAACAGTGTGTTTTTAGGACCATGCGGACGCCTCCGAGCGGTCGGGTACGCTGTTTGGAGTATTTATCCGACTGGATAACAAAAAAACGAACAAAAATTATTATGTCCCCCCACTTCTAAAACCAAAGTTGCGCCCCTGGTGGGAGACGGTTATGTAAAAGGACATGCTTCAGCCTGTATTGTAACGGTATCAGTGTACTCAATCGGAGACTGTTTGTTCAAGTCAATATCAAACTGTCTTAGATTGCCTGTTTATCTCATATTCCCCTTGTGTAACAGTTCATTAAAACAATTTCCGTGCCCATTTGTTGTTAGTCGGACTCCCATGTTATAGGTGCACAGATTTGTTTTTAACATGGCCCGTAGCTCTTATGTTCTTCAGAGTCAACATTTCTGGGAAATATTTAGAGCTGCACTTTACATGGGAAGGAGGGGACATTTTGTTCTTCGCCGTCGCTTGGGGAGATGGTTTTCTCTTTGTGGCGGCTCAGTACAATGGTTTTCGGTGGTTTCCCCCCGTTGACCACAGACACTTTGCTCACTTTCTCAAGGCGGAATTCCAGGCCCAGCGGCCAAGGCCTCCTCCGCATAGTGACTGAGCATCAAAACATGCCCAATATGCATCACATCTGCCCCCAACAACTCCCATGGGGACGGCATGTTGGCGAGTCAGTTGGAGATGACGTTCTCCAGACCTGGTCTTAGCTTCTCAACTTGTGAGTGTAGCCCAAAACGCCATAACAAATGTGTTTCTCTGTACCACAATTAGGCCTCAGACTGCAATTTCCAACTAAATATTGCGGCTGGAGACTTGAAGTGCAATTGTGAAGGACATCATGAGCCTTCTACGTTCTGTTAAATTAGAATTGACATATCCTGATTTGGCTTTGGCTTACACTTAAATAAACGACTCTCCGATTGTTGCCACTTTTATTCGGGTTAACCTACTGGAGTTCATTAAGCGTGGGTGTGCTGACAGACCAATAGACCTCCATGAAGTCTAAATGGAGTAGGGACGTCCAAAGGATCCCGGATAGCAAGGACCGTCTGAAAACTAGACTAGTGGTGGAGCTGGCTAGCCATTCTTAGTATCTAGTTAGCTAGTCATCTAGTGACATTGAAAGCTAGCTATGTTAGCACCTGGTACTGTTCTAGTCTCACATAGTTAACGTTAGATTACTTTGTGAATGTTGAAATAGTTATGCAAGTGCGTGAACCAAGGTACTTGTCAGCAAACTAAATGGATTGGAGTCTGTTATGCAAATACACTTGTCCCATACAGGCCTACATTTCTCATCACTCACCCTTCATCGGTGCCATCTCATTCAGTCACCTAAACCCAGGGTTTCCCAAACTCGGTCCTCGGGACCCCAAGAGGGGCACGTTTTGGTGTTTGCCCTAGCACTACACAGCTGATTGAGATAATCAACTAATCATCAAGCTTTGATCATTTGAATCAGCTGTGTAGTGTTACGGAAAAATATTAAGTGTGAACCCCAGAGGACAGAGTTTGGGAAACACTGATAACCATCTTCTCTCACACAGTATCTAGCCAACCATATGTCAATACACCATCAGCCCATCCTCCATCAGTATAGCCTCTCATTTGTACAAGTGGACTAAGAGATTTACTACAGCTCAAGTCTTTCACACCTAATCAGTCTTCATAGTGGAGGGTTATACCCAGGACTTCCCAGCTGGCATGCATTATAACATTGGCTTACATACGCTTGCATACACACACCCAAATGCTTGCATACACACACATGCATGCACAGTACACACACACACACACACACACACACACACACACACACACACACACACACACACACACACACACACACACACACACACACACACACACACACACACACACACACACACACACACACACACACACACACACTATTATAGCGTAGGTAGACACAGTGTGTGGTTAAATAACCCTGTCAGAGTGACAGTGGGATCTCTGCTTGCACATGGATCCTATTTGTAAAGCTGGAGCCAACAGGGCCCTCTAGTTGTATCTCCTTATGAATAATTTTCAGTCTCGTTGTCAGTGACACATCGCTCCAAACCAGTGCCGTTGTTGGTGCTGATGAATACTTTGTCCGTGTCTGTCAGACCAAGAAAAACAGACACCTCGCTGCATGTGCATGGCTGCTGTGCTGAGATGGATCTAGTTCAAATAAACGACCGAAAAAGTAGGCTATACTGTAGGTGCCAACTGACCTAAACATCTTACCTCCATATGGGATTGGTGTGTTTCTCAGGGAGGGTTCTTCTTCTCTGTTCTAGAGAGTGAGAGGGTTCTTCTTCTCTGTTCTAGAGAGTGAGAGGGTTCTTCTTCTCTTTTCTAGCGAGTGAGAGGATTCTTCTCTTTTCTAGAGAGTGAGAGGGTTCTTCTTCTCTTTTCTAGAGAGTGAACAGGATCTTCTTCTCTCTTCTAGAGATGGATAGGGTTCATCTTATTCTCTTTCCTAGAGAGTGAGAGGATTCTTCTTCTCTTTTCTAGAGAGTGAGAGGGTTCTTCTTCTCTGTTCTAGAGAGTGAGAGGGTTCTTCTTCTCTTTCTAGAGAGTGAGAGGGTTCTTCTTCTCTTTTCTAGAGTGAGAGAATTCTTCTTCTCTTTTCTAGAGAGTGAGATGATTCTTCTTCTCTTTTCTAGAGAGTGAGAGGGTTCTTCTTCTCTTTTCTAGAGAGTGAGAGGATTCTTCTTCTCTTTTCTAGAGAGTGAGAGGGTTCTTCTCTTTCTAGAGTGCGAGAGGGTTCTTCTTCTTCTCTCTTCTAGAGAGTGAACAGGTTCTTCTTCTCTCTTCTAGAGATGGATAGGGTTCTTCTTCTCTCTTCTAGAGAGTGAGAGGGTTCTTCTTTTTCTAGAGAGTGAGAGGGTTCTTGTTCTTCAATTTTCTAGAGAGTGAGAGGGTTCTTCTATTTTCTAGAGAGTGAGAGGGTTCTTCTCTTTTCTAGAGAGTGAGAGGGTTCTTCTTCACTTTTCTAGAGAGTGAGAGGGTTCTTCTTCTCTTTTCTAGAGAGTGAGAGGGTTCTTCTTCTCTTTTCTAGAGAGTGAGTGTATTTGAATCACTGTACCAATATGGAGCATAATTCCACCACAACAAGAGACAAGAACAACAGCAAAATAACACGTGTGCTTTGTATATCCCCTTTTATAACTAATATATTCAGCCTCTACCTGTTCCTGAGGCGTGTTTTAGTTTTCTACTGTCCTGAAGCTCCCAATCTCAGGCCAATTATTTCAGGTTGGAAGTCAGAAATAAATCAGTTGATGGTCGATGCCAAGTTTACCTCAAACAATATTAAAGGCAGAATCTGCAGTCATACTGTAGTTGAATGATTTAGCGAAGACAATATCTGCCCTCATGCTGTGGATTATCTTGTCATTGGATGTCATAGGTTTCTTCATAGGTTCCTGGCTTCTAGGGAGTTTCTCCTAGCCACTGTGCTTCTGTGTCTGCATTGCTTACAGGTTGATGTTTATTGTCCTGAATCTTGGCCTGGAGGCAGAACTGAGCGATTTTCACTAGATGGCCCAGTTGCAAAGTCAAAATATTGTAAATATTAATGAAAACAAAAATGTGCTTTTCAGGTCTTCATTTAAGGTTAAGGTTAGGCATTAGGGTTAGCAGTGTGGTTAAGGTTAGGTTTAACATAATATTTTATGACTTGAAACCTGTTCCAGCTAGTGATCACTCTGCAGAGCTGCAGAGGATGGATGGATGGATGGATGGATGGATGGATGGATGGATGGATGGATGGATGGATGGATGGATGGATGGATGGATGGATGGATGGATGGATGGATGGATGGATGGATGGATGGATGGATGGATGGATGGATGGATGATGGAGATTGGATGGATGGATGATACATAAAGCGGAGGGAAAAGGATGAGTGATTTATAATGTTAATCATCCCAAGCAGCATCATTGGTCAGTTGAGACACAAAGAAGCCACTGATTAGATGTAAGTGGCGTGAAAGAAAGAGAGAGGGGGAGAGAGAGAGCGGGGGATAGGGAGAGGGAGAGGGAGAGCAAGAGCGAGAGAGAGAGAGAGAGAGAGAGAGAGAGAGAGAAGGGGAGAGAGAGAAGGGGAGAGAGAGAGAGGGAGAGAGAAGGGGAGAGAGAGAGTGATAGAGAGAGAGAGAGAGAGAGGCGTAGACTACCTCACCAGTCACCACACAATGGTAAAGAAGAGAAGATTGAGATGAGCTCATGCTGTGGCCAAGATAAAGTCTTTGCTAATTGAACGGAAGGGCTTAGAACTGAAAGGACTGCTCTTTCTTTAGTCTCTCGTTTGTTCCGGAAACTTCTTTGATGTCTCTGTGTACAGTAATGGATGTTGGACCAAAGACACATAACAGGAAGTTATCTTTTGGAATAGTCTCCTCTGAAAGACCATCCAGTTTTACCTCATCTTCCATTACCACCGTTAGCATAGAATTGCGTAGGTTTCGGCTTCACGATGGTGAAATTGGAAACATACCTCTAGTCGCTGGGCACGCCGCTCTCTTTCTTTTTAAGTTCCTCCTTCCTTTTTAATGTGGGCTTTCGAGGGGAGAAGACATAACAGGCGTTCGCAGGTCAAAGTTAACACCTTGAACCATCTGGACAGAGAGCATATCCAACCAATAAAAACATCAAGGCCCACGAGGGATTATAGTCTGACTGTAGTAAAAAACATCCCACCTCTCTGTTAGGAGGATTAGTGTGTGTGTGTGTGTGTGTGTGTGTGTGTGTGTGTGTGTGTGTGTGTGTGTGTGTGTGTGTGTGTGTGTGTGTGTGTGTGTGTGTGTGTGTGTGTGTGTGTGTGTGTGTGTGTGTGTGTGACCCATGGAATATAGACAAAATAGAGAACGAACAGTAAGAGTGGGCATTTCACTGAAAGGTGTTTTTTTTTTTTTTTTTGAAGAGTGAAGTGTCCATTTGTGTCAGTATACTTCTCTTTGTATGGATGTTTTCCTACTAGACATACTAGATGCCGTCTTCAAATGATTATATAGACACAGGTAAGAGCCAAAATAAAGGAAACAGCAACGTAAACTCTTAATAAGGTGTTGGGCACCACGATCTAGAACAGCTTCAATGCATCTTGGCATAGATTCTACAAGTGTCTGGAACTCTACTGGAGGGATGCAACACCATTCTTCCATGAGAAATTCCATCATTTGGTATTTTGTTGATGGTGGTGGAAAATGCTGTCTCAGGCTCCGCTCCAGAATCTCCCATAAGTGTTTAATTGTTTTGAGATCTGGTGGCTGAGATGGCCAGGGCATATAGTTTACATCGTTTTCATGCTCATCAAACCATTACGTCACCACTCGTGCCCTGTGGATGGGGGCATTATCATCCTATGGGGGCATCGCCATGGTAGCCAAAATAATGGCCTGCCCAGCATGATGGGATGTTAATTGCTTAATTAACTCAGGGACCACACCTGTGTGGAAGCACCTGCTTTCAATATACTTTGTATCCCTCATTTATTCAAGTGTTCCATTATTTTGGCAGTTACCTGTACGCACTGCAGCCTATATTAATTAATCACAGTGAGGAGATTCAGCTCACCAACACACTACCTTTTACAGTACCTCCTCAACATGTTTTTGTCTTTAGTGTGTGTGTGTGTGTGTGTGTGTGTGTGTGTGTGTGTGTGTGTGTGTGTGTGTGTGTGTGTGTGTGTGTGTGTGTGTGTGTGTGTGTGTGTGTGTGTGTGTGTGTGTGTGTGTGTGTGGTCACAGGTGGCTGAAATGTGTTGTTTACCGCTGCATCTGTTTCCTGTATGTCCCTAACCATGGTCACACCCAAAGACTCACATTTTCCCAGTCGCCCGACCGCATCACTTCCTGTATCTAGTGTCTGTAACTGACCTCAATGACTTTGGTAGGCAGTGGTATCTATCTTCTCTGGCCTGGCTATAGCGTGCATCATGGGATACGACCGTCTTGTGTGCGTGTTGGAGATAACAGTATGACTTCGGTCCTAAGGAGGCTGTGGCCAAAGCCTCAAAATGGGGTGTGGAATTCCTCTTTTGGCTAAATGGTGGTCTGTGTTGATTGCATGCTTACTCATAGTTGACTGTTCCCCCTCCCCTTCACCAAGATATATCATTGTCCATATCTTCTAGGACATTTTTCCCCAAGTATAAGTTTTTCACATTTTTTTGTCCAAACCTCAAAATATCCCAACACCGACTCACATATTTCGGTGACCCATGACTGAACTGGATCAAAATACACATTGAAGTAACAGAGGGGGTATTCACAGTCACACACGGATTCTTGCGGTAGCGAGTGAATTGTGGGTATATTTCATTTGAAATGTGTCTCACAATTCTTCCCCTGACACCCTGAAGGTCTTCTGGAGTCAATTGTCGCCTCAACAAAGTGTCAGCACTCTCAAAGAAAGACTCTCAATAAACCCACAGTCGCTTCTTCTGCCATATTAACTGTCCTGGCTTCAGGCATTGAGTGGCGGTTAGGCTAGGGTACAAACATTCACTCATTGAGAGAATGTTACTTAATTGAAATGAATGATTATTACCTCTGTAGCTCGGTTGGTAGAGCATGGGGATTGCAATTCCAGGAATGTGGGTTCGATTCCCAGGACCACCCTAAATGTATGCGTGACAGTAAATCGCTTTTGGTGGATATAATGTAGGCTAATGTTCTCAGTAGTGGGTGATCATGAAGTTAAGCATTGACTCATTGTACGACCAGACCTCATCCCTTTCATGCAGCTTTTTTCAAATCATCATTAGAGTTGCATCATGCAGCCTTAGAATGTATTAAAAATCCAAACATATAGTCCAACATTTGTATCACAACTAAAGTTGGATAAATAGCTCTAAATTAGGCATATAGTTGGACCTGCTTCTTTGTTAACCGCTCAACACAGAATCGCCCCATGTGCGCACTCCCTCAAATCGTTTGGAGAAAATATCCTTTCTATTTGATTCATCTTTGTTCAATTGTATTCTTCATACTATAAAATAATATAAAATAATGTCACGGAATTCTAAGCAAATCTTGTCTGCTAAATGAACTAGTGTAGCCCACAGACATCAGGGCCTAACATAAGGACAACTCAGAGTATGCTATTCTGTTCTTCTGAAATAAACTACATTTTCTTCATATCATATTTCTTTAGACCTGTCTAAAATAACTAATGGATTTATTGTGATGGTACTACTTAGTCACCTCTTTGAAAATCAGCCATAGAATGCCAACTATTTCATATAGTGTACCTACAGTACTTAAGTAACGCTAAGGGGTCACTAATGTGTTGGGGGAAGATCTAAAGGGGAATTTAGCTTATCGAAACCGACACTTGAAATCAGTATATGGGTCCCGCTCTGTGACTTTCCTGTCTGCTGTCAACATCACAGGTTTGGGGACAATGGCACATTGTGTGGTCGTCATTCAATCCCAGCGCTGCCATGCCGTAACATTGACACTGAGTGATGGCATAAAAATGATGTCACCGCGGCTGCCTTCGGGAAAAACAAAGACCTACCTAACTTAAGACATGGCAAATCTGATCTGTGGTCAGATTAAAGCCAGAGATCACTGGGAAGAAGAAAGACCTACCTACAGTAAAGACAATCTGATCTGTGGTCAGATTAAAGCTGTATGGATCACTAGGAAGAAACCCTAATAACGTACACAGCAATAAGGGACTCCAACTTCTCCTCTAGAGTGACGGAGTGGCAAAGATATTTTGTTGACTCTTTCTGGGGTTTGACCCCTCGCCGCCTCATGTCAAGATGCTCCAGAATGACTTTAGTTTACATACTTCTGAGCTGAGGGATGACATCTGCTTATTTAGTATCTCAATGTGACATGCACAGCAGAGGAGGCTGGTGGGAGGAGCTATAGGAGGACAGGCTCATTGTAATGGCTTGAATGGAATATTATATAACGATATCAAAAACATCAAACATATGGAAACCACATGTTTGACTCCATTCCATTTATTCCATTCCAGCCATTACAATGAGCCTGTCCTCCTATAACACCTCCCACCAGCCTCCTCTGATGTACAGTACCACTCCCAGAGTACTCTATCTTTACTGTCCCTCAGTAAGCTTACTGTAAAGAGGCCGATCATTTACTTCATGGTTTATTTGTTTTGTTTCATGGCACAAATACTGCATTATTTCTGCCTGCTGATTTGAAAAATGTCTCTGGACTCAGATGGAAACGAAGTAGTTGTACATTTTCTCCTACAGGGAGTAACAAAATGCATGCCTTGGTAATTGTTGTGGACATTTTTACCGAAGCCCTCTACAGTAAAGGGTTGTGAGTGTGTATAATAACACAGGACCAGCATCTATACTATACCACCATGTGTGCATACATGCATACATACTGTACATGCATACACGCACATGCATGCACGCACATGCATGCACGCTCACCCACTCACACACAGATAGATAGATCGATTTTTTTCTTACCCAATCAACACTCTTCACAACAATAATTACCCTTACATTGATCTGCAGCTGTCCACACACTGCCTGCCTGTAAGTCTTCCATTAACAATACCACAGCACGGTATTGTCACATTTTCGAGGTTGACCATTGATTCAATGGAATATTTGGAAAATCACAGTTTACCATGAGAACATGGTATTTATACGCTATTTTGGTCAAGAACTTCGTAAATCTCTCCCAAAGCGTTGCCCCCCCCCAATGCATGCTGGGATTTTGGAATACTATACATACCTGGCTACAAGCGCTTTTCAGTCACGCTCTAGTGTAGTCAATAGACAGGCGTGCATAAATGCTCTGCTTAGATATGTCAGACAGCCACGGTGCGGAACAGTATGACTTATTTTGGTTGTGGAGATGAACAAAAGTCTTACTAGTATCTCTATTTATCATTGCTCTCTATACTCCATCTGTAGACAGATACCATGAGGCTTTAGGTTTCATGTCCTTGTAAGGCTTTACTGTTCATCTAACGCATGAGACATCATCATGGAATACTACCAGTCTCCAAACGTCTTTTAATCTCTCATATCAATTGTCTGTAGGAGTGTATCAGTAAGAGGAGATCTTTCCCACTGAGGCAAAATCAACGTGGAAACAGATTGGATTTGCAAAAAGTCAACATAAGGGCATTCCGTCTTTTTTTTCACCCAACTTTTAACCTAACATTGTTGAATTCACGTTATCATTTTAACCAAATGTAAATGAAAACTAGAAGTTGAACTGACGTCTGTGCGCAGTGGGGTGTGTTCTTCAGAGACCTGCGACTCACTACTGTCACACTGCTGACCACAATGGTGGTATGTCAGTGTGTCTGCACAGCCCCAGGCAAGGCAGAGGAGAGGGCATCATCAGACAGCCGTTTGATTTAGAGTCAGGGGACGGCCTTTCGGGACACTTGATTATCAGAGCCCAGCTTTCATGTGGTCAGCGTTCTCGCTAAAGAGGGGTCACTGTTATCAATTCAATAATCTGAGGCATTTAACGGGAGAAACAGGGCGGCATTCTTGTTTCCGAAAGGCTTGACTCTTCGCAAATAGACCTAATCCATCTTCCTGGCAAATCAGAGGAATTAGCCCCGATAGGTAGGCAGCAGCATCTCTTTAAACAGAGCCACACACACACACACACTCCTTTTCAAAATGCCTCCAATTGAACTTCCTGGAATGTGCTCCACAATGTGAGAAGTCGGAGCTTGCGCAAGAAGTCGCCCGGTTTTTGATTAGAGTGGAGGAGGCTAACGATGCAAATCAGAGGAGCGGCAGGACATGTATGTAGTCTGGGTTACAGCCATGCAGAGGCTGGAACAATGACCCGTTTGAATGAATTGTACTGTAGTTCCACTGAGATGCTCAATCGCCTTAGAACGTACAGCTACTGTAAACACGTAGCCTATGGATAGGCTAACATATAGGACATGATATCAGTTACCAGCCATAGAAATACAAAAAATAACAGCACTATCTTCCACAATTAAACAAAACACAATTTTCCGTTGGAAGTGCATGAGATAACAGCTTTCTTAGCCTAACATGCAGCACATGTACAGTAGCAGCGTCCACGTAGCCTATGGATAAACAGACAGTATTCACTTAGAAATAGAAAGCATTTGAGTCATGGTTTATCAGTCCTTGTGGGCTTTAAATGGAATTGAGTGCCAAGCCTTAACAAGATGGCTGGCAGATGTAGTAGGAAGTGGTGGTGCCTCTCCAAAAACACAATGTGTTTCTGTCTAATCCGTCTACGTCTTTGTCTTCTTGGTGATAATAGTCAAGTATGAACAAGACCCTTTTGATGCTCTCTCCAGGATGTCGTCTTCACTACAGATGTAGGATCTTAATTTGATCACCCTGTTGCAGGATAACTTTCCTGTAATACAGGACACTTTAAACTTGTAGTGTATTAGAGGTTTAAAAAGGTTTCGGAAGTTTGTAATCTCCTCTTGTTTTTCCCTTACCGAAAATGTTTTGTCCTCTACAACAATCTCCATGAATTATAATCCACATAATAGTTCCCATTTACTGTCGCTACAGGATTATTTTCCTGCTGTAGAAAACTGGCTCAAATTTAAGATCCTACATCTGTAACTGCCATCTGCCCACTCTCCTTTTCTCCGGTTAGCGAAGAAAACGGAGGACTTGACTTTCCCCTCTTAATATTGCCAATTTCAATGATTCATTAATAATTTTTCTTATTCTGTGGTCCTGATAGGCTACATTTAGTAAGGGATGTATGTTGCAGCTGACGCACGTAGTTGTTGCTTATTGTTTTTCATTTGGCAGGAGTTGAAACAAAACCCATTTCACATCATGTAGTTCTTATCTGGATTTCACAAGAAAAATGAATAACTCAGTCAAATAATACTGGAAACCACATGCTTGGTTTTTCCTACTTTTTATGGAAAGACATTTCCAGACAGGCCGTCAACAACGGAATAAGTGATTTGACTCCACTCATAGAAATACAAAAAACAACATTTTTATCCGCAATTAAACTTAAGAAAATATTCTCTATTGGAATTACATGGGATAATGGCTTTCTTCTTCCAGGATCTCATTATGGTTCACGTTCCGGAATCAAACATGTTTGTCCTTCCTTTAATGGCCAACTGTGCTACAAATGTTTAGCCACCTGCTGAAACGACTCGGCCATCAAACGGTTCAAACCGCGTCATCATCATCCCGTCTGCTTGGACCACAGAGGTGGTGGTGTATACACTACAGGAGACAGACAGACCGTTTGGATCATTTGTTTATCGTCTAGCTGGCCTGGGTGTGGCCAGCCCATCTGCAGGAAACTCAATGACTCACATCAAAGTCATACATCAAAAAGAGAGCTACATTTTCTCTGGGTTTGACTTTGACCACACCAGCGACCAACCCCAGCGTCACCACGCCTGATTTATAGACGTCTCGTCTGGACCCAACTGTGGGGATGGGGAACGCTGCTTTTACAACTGCACAGGTCACAAGCCTTCTGATTCAACTCCCCTCAATCCAAGTCAGAGATAGTCAGGGTGGACTCCAGGCAGCATACTGGGCCAGTCGACCTGCCCTTGCCCCCTGACGTTTTTGGGATTGATACGTGGGTGATTGTGTCCGACGTGGAGGGTGGGGGAGGCGAAACCCAACCCAACCCAACCCAAGGCAATACATGCTGTGTGATCCATTAATAAGAACCAGTTCCGATGTCCTGGGTCGAGAAGGTTTACAACAACATGGATTGCATCCAAGACCTTAACCACAATTACTTAACCAAGTTCCCAGTATTTGAATCTCCCAGTCAGTGGAATGCTTTAAAAGCAAACATAAAAGCATCATGTCATTCATTTCCTCAACCCCTCCCCCCACCCATACATGGTAACGCTTATTTCCATATGATGATTACAGATTGGAGACATATTGTTTGTTTAGAACCACAGACTGACAACCAGCTGTGAACGAGAAGAGGCAGCCTGCTGTAAATTCTGTAAGTCAACACACCGGCCGGCAGTCTCTGGGTATACATTATGTACGTACCCTTATGTTGTTGTTTGGAATATATATGGATTTTACTGTATAGCCTGTGACTTCAGCAGACAGATTCAAATGAGGATGGAAAATAATGCTGAGAGAAGTGATTTGTACTGTTAGTGACCCCCGAGGGAAAGTTTGCACCTGCCTCATTAATTGGCAGATATGACCACCTTGGTCATGGACTGTAAGGCCGATGTTTCTCATGTTGCCATGACTCCATTGGGCTGGAGCTGGTCCAGTTATGGTCTGGCATAGAGAGAGAGGGACTCTCTACCTGGTATTGGATTCTTCCTTCAATCTTTGACTTCCAAATTGTAATCAAAAACAACGAGGCCTGCCTTCTCTGTTGTCAATTTGTCTCCACATATCGTTTTACAGATGGTTTGAAGCTGTTCAATCGATAAATCGCCAGGACTAAATAACTTTTCGTTATGTGAGAGTATAAACATGGTGGTCAAAACTCAATGACCTTATGATCGCTGGGGTGATGATAGAATCTCAGAACACCAACACTGGTCCAAACATTCCGTCTGGCCAAATCAACAGGCCAAGAAAACAATTACCCCGGTTAGCACCGGCCAACTGCTTTTACACTGCATACTCGTCAATCGTCGCTGCTGTGAAGCACTCCCAAACCTGCTGTTTCCTTAAAATACCATTTTTGGGGGCATGAAATCTTCATGAAATCTTTTTTTCCCTAGGGACTTGCCCAGCATTGCGTCGAAGAGGAGCCAGGGCACCAGATCAACCTCACAGCTATCTCCAAAACATCTAAATAACCTCCAGATAGCCCTGTCCAAAACCTCTAAATAGCCTCCAGATAGCCCTGTCCAAAACATCTAAATAGCCTCCAGATAGCCCTGTCCAAAACCTCTAAATAACCTCCAGATAGCCCTCTCCAAAACCTCTAAATAACCTCCAGATAGCCCTGTCCAAAACCTCTAAATAACCTCCAGATAGCCCTCTCCAAAACCTCTAAATAACCTCCAGATAGCCCTGTCCAAAACATCTAAATAACCTCCAGATAGCCCTCTCCAAAACATCTAAATATCCTCCAGATAGCCCTGTCCAAAACATCTAAATAACCTCCAGATAGCCCTGTCCAAAACCTCTAAATAACCTCCAGATAGCCCTCTCCAAAACCTCTAAATAATCTCCAGATAGCCCTGTCCAAAACCTCTAAATTATCTCCAGATAGCCCTCTCCAAAACCTCTAAATAATCTCCAGATAGCCCTCTCCAAAACATCTAAATATCCTCCAGATAGCCTTGTCCAAAACCTCTAAATAACCTCCAGATAGCCCTGTCCAAAACCTCTAAATAACCTCCAGATAGCCCTGTCCAAAACCTCTAAATAGCCTCCAGATAGCCCTCTCCAAAACCTCTAAATAACCTCCAGATAGCCCTGTCCAAAACATCTAAATAACCTCCAGATAGCCCTCTCCAAAACATCTAAATATCCTCCAGATAGCCTTGTCCAAAACCTCTAAATAACCTCCAGATAGCCCTGTCCAAAACCTCTAAATAGCCTCCAGATAGCCCTGTCCAAAACCTCTAAATAACCTCCAGATAGCCCTCTCCAAAACCTCTAAATAACCTCCAGATAGCCCTGTCCAAAACCTACAAATAACCTTCAGATAGCCTTGTCCAAAACCTCTAAATAACCTCCAGATAGCCCTGTCCAAAACCTCTAAATAACCTCCAGATAGCCCTGTCCAAAACCTCTAAATAGCCTCCAGATAGCCCTGTCCAAAACCTCTAAATAACCTCCAGATAGCCCTCTCCAAAACCTCTAAATAACCTCCAGATAGCCCTGTCCAAAACCTCTAAATAACCTCCAGATAGCCCTCTCCAAAACCTCTAAATAACTCCAGATAGCCCTGTCCAAAACCTCTAAATAACCTCCAGATAGCCCTCTCCAAAACATCTAAATATCCTCCAGATAGCCTTGTCCAAAACCTCTAAATAACCTCCAGATATCCCTGTCCCAAACCTCTAAATAACCTCCAGATAGCCCTGTCCAAAACCTCTAAATAACCCCCAGATAGCCCTCTCCAAAACATCTAAATAACCTCCAGATAGCCCTCTCCAAAACCTCTAAATAACCTCCAGATAGCCCTGTCCAAAACCTCTAAATAACCTCCAGGTGGCCCTGTCCAAAACCTCTAAATAACCTCCAGATGGCCCTCTCCAAAACATCTAAATAACCTCCAGATAGCTCTGTCAAAATCCTATAAATAACCTCCAGATAGCCCCCTCCAAAACCTCTAAATAACCTCCAGATAGCCCTGTCCAAAACCTCTAAATAACCTCCAGATAGCCCCCTCCAAAACCTCTAAATAACCTCCAGATAGCCCTGTCCAAAACCTCTAAATAACCTCCAGATAGCCCTGTCCAAAACCTCTAAATAACCTCCAGATAGCCCTGTCCAAAACCTCTAAATAACCTCCAGATAGACCTGTCCAAAACATCTAAATAACCTCCAGATAGCCCTGTCCAAAACATCTAAATAACCTCCAGATAGCCCTCTCCAAAACATCTAAATAACCTCCAGATAGCCCTGTCCAAAACATCTAAATAACCTCCAGGTGGCCCTGTCCAAAACCTCTAAATAACCTCCAGATAGCCCTCTCCAAAACCTCTAAATAACCTCCAGATAGCCCTGTCCAAAACCTCTAAATAACCTCCAGATAGCCCTGTCCAAAACATCTAAATAACCTCCAGATAGCCCTCTCCAAAACATCTAAATATCCTCCAGATAGCCCTGTCCAAAACCTATAAATAACCTCCAGATAGCCCTCTCCAAAACCTCTAAATAACCTCCAGATAGCCCTGTCCAAAACCTCTAAATAACCTCCAGATAGCCCTCTCCAAAACATCTAAATAACCTCCAGATAGCCCTGTCCAAAACATCTAAATAACCTCCAGATAGCCCTGTCCAAAACCTCTAAATAACCTCCAGATAGCCCTGTCCAAAACATCTAAATAACCTCCAGATAGCCCTCTCCAAAACCTCTAAATAACCTCCAGATAGCCCTGTCCAAAACCTCTAAATTATCTCCAGATAGACCTGTCCAAAACATCTAAATAACCTCCAGATAGCCCTGTCCAAAACCTCTAAATAACCTCCAGATAGCCCTGTCCAAAACCTCTAAATAACCTCCAGATAGCCCTCTCCAAAACCTCTAAATAACCTCCAGATAGCCCTCTCCAAAACATCTAAATAACCTCCAGATAGCCCTGTCCAAAACATCTAAATAACCTCCAGATAGCCCTGTCCAAAACCGCTAAATAACCTCCAGATAGCCCTCTCCAAAACCTCTAAATAACCTCCAGATAGCCCTGTCCAAAACCGCTAAATAACCTCCAGATAGCCCTCTCCAAAACCTCTAAATATCCTCCAGATAGCCCTCTCCAAAACCTCTAAATAACCTCCAGATAGCCCTGTCCAAAACCTCTAAATAACCTCCAGATAGCCCTGTCCAAAACATCTAAATAACCTCCAGATAGCCCTGTCCAAAACATCTAAATAACCTCCAGATAGCCCTCTCCAAAACCTCTAAATAACCTCCAGATAGCCCTGTCCAAAACCTCTAAATAACCTCCAGATAGCCCTCTCCAAAGAAAAAAACAGGTTTTTAGAAATTTTAGCACATTTATGTAAATAAGGTATTTTTTGTTTTATTTGTCAACGCTTTGCTATGATACTTGAAATTGAGCTCAGGTGCATCCTGTTTCCATTGATCATCCTTGAGATGTTTCTACAACTGTGGTAAATTCAATTGATTGGGCATGATTTGGAAAGGCACACACCTGTCTATATAAGGTCCCACAGTGCATGTCAGAGCAAAAACCAAGCCATGAGGTCGAAGGAATTGTCCGTAGAGCTCAGAGACAGGATTGTGTCGAAGCACAGATCTGGGAAAGGGTCCCGAAAAATATCTGCAGCATTGAAGGTCCCCAAGAACACGGTGGGCTCCATCATTCTTAAATGGAAGAAGTTTGGAACCACCAAGACTCTCCCTAGAGCTGGAAGTTTGCCAAAAGGCACCTAAAAGGATGCAGACCATGAGAAACAAGATTTTTTGGTCTGATGAAACCAAGATTGAACTCTTTGGCCTGAATGCGAAGCATCACATCTGGAGGAAACCTGGCACCATCCCTATGGTGAAGCATGGTGGTGGCAGCATTATGCTGTGGCGATTTTTTTTAGCAGTAGGGACTGGGAGACTAGTCAAGATCGAGGGAAAGATGAACGGAGCAAAGTACAGAGAGATCTTTGATGAAAACCTGCTCCAGAGCGCTCAGGACCTCTGACTGAGGTGAAGGTTCACCTTTGAATAGGACAATAACTCTAAGCACACAGCCAAGACAACACAGGAGTGGCTTCGGGACAAGTCTCTGCATGTCCTTGAGTGGCCCAGCCAGAGCCCGGACTTGAACCCGATCAATCATCTCTGGAGAGTCCTGAAAATAGCTGTGCAGCGATGCTCCCCATCCAACCTGACAGAGCTTGAGAGGATCTGCAGAGAAGAATGGGAGAAACTCCCCAAATACAGGTGTACCAAGCTTATACCGTTATACCCAAGAAGACTCAAGGCTGTAATCCCTACAAAAGTACTGAGTAACGGGTCTGAATACTCATGTGAAATTTCCGGTTTTTATTTGTAATAAGTTTGCAAACATTTCTAAAAACCTGTTTTGGCTTTCTCATTATGGAGTATTGTGTGCAGATTGATGAGGGGGAAAAAACGATTTTATCAATTTTAGAATAAGGCTGTAATGGAACAACATGTCAAGCGGTCTGAATACTTTTCAAATGCACTGTATGTCATTCATTCATGGTGATGTTTGTGATTGAAATCCTCCTGGTGCTCTGGGCCACTTGTCTCTCGTCCCCGGGAGCTTTTTAAACTGTTTCAATGCAAAACATTGCTGGGGCTTTTAAAACAAAAGCCTAGAGAAACTGACAGATTCCAGCTGAGCAGTGCTTTGGATTTATGGGATAAATCATATTGGTATTACAGACAGTTGATGTTGTGAAGCTTTGTGTTCTTCACTTGGATGTTTGAGTGTGATCTGCCTTTAATTCAAACCACAAAAATAACTTCATAAAATCTACACTGCAGGGATAGTGTTACTTCAAAGTGCAAAAGTCTACGTTCTGGTTGGTTCCCCTTCCTGTTCTCTATTAAAAGCTGATGGTATTGACGCCTCTTGTCAAACAATGTCTTTTTCTTTTACAACTTCCCTGAGTATAAAGAGAGTTGTGAATAGTGCTGTAACCATCACACCATTCAAGGGCCTCAATGTCACTGTTATGATAGGCGTGTACAAAAATGCATTTGTTCATTCAATCAAACTAGAGTACAGGCCCATCACAGGAAGTATTCACTATTGTAATACATAATAGAAGCACAATACAATACACTTCCCTGATTGGCTGCTTGCCCAAACAAAAGAGGTTGGCACACTGGTTTGAGGCGTGTGAGGGATCACTTTTAAGGTCAGAAGTCTGTGTGTGTGTGTGTGTGTGTGTGTGTGTGTGTGTGTGTGTGTGTGTGTGTGTGTGTGTGTGTGTGTGTGTGTGTGTGTGTGTGTGTGTGTGTGTGTGTGTGTGTGTGTGTGTGTGTGTACTAGAGCATTACACACACCATAGAGTCAGAGACTTTGTGGGTGCAGCATGCTGGTTTCGGTAACAGGCTCTTCATCGTTTATGTTGATAAGGCAGCTGGAGTTCTTGATTAACATGGTTTCTGCTGGTGAATATTATGTTCCATTAATTATCTTTAGTGCCAGAAAAACATCCAGGTCACTGATAGATATAGGAGTGTCTGGTTGATGACGTTTGACTGATTTCTACAAATTCCCTTATCAGGAATGATTATGAATATTTGGTTTCTGGGCCCGTATTCACAAAGCATCTCAGAGTAGGAGTGCTGATCTAGGATCAGGTCTCCCCTGTCAATATAATCCTATTAATTGTCATCTAAAATGCAAAACTGATGCTAGATCAGCACAATGATTCTTCATTCTACAGATCTCACAAATCTCGATTGCATAATTCTAGATAAGTTTGTATTCCCGATGGCCTTCACCACAGTACAATGTGCCTTAGCACTCCAAAATCATATAGGCACCTTACCTTACCACTTCAAGAAGGTATTATACTGTTGTGATGTTATCGAACCATCATGAACATAACTTATTCTGATGCAGGGACCATACACCCAGATATCGAACAAAGGAGTCTCTATATGTTAGGTATATCACTAACCATATCACTGAGAACATTCCTCGCATCATGAGGGAAGCCTTTCCCATCGGCCAAAACAATGGTTATCTGATTGTCTTATACAAGCTATTTTTGTGAATACCGATTTAAATTGGTGGTGTCAATGAGTCCAAGCCACATCACCCCATATAATTAAGGTGGGAAAGATAAGTTAGTATGCCAACCTGAACCTCATGAACCATGTCATAGAAGGCAACATTTTTATTCCAACCAGATCCACATACCCTAGATTAAAATTCCAATGTCATACCTCAATACAAGTACATAAGCACATTATGACTATAGGCCTATTGAAAATAAATGTGTTTTGTTGTGTTTTTATTTTTTAAATAATAATTAGATACTTAGATATTTCATGAAGGTGTGATGGCGGTTATAGACCAAGAAAAATAGTGACAAACTATCTGAAGTTGTATTCACCCCTCTCTTTCATTTCCTTTGCCCCCAACCGTCTCGTTATAAAAAAGGTCAGCACACACAGTTAAAATATACAGTGTATAATTGTATAGGTTTTTCCCCAACAGGGCTTCTGGTGCAGGCGTCTGGGACCAGTCTGGGACGGGGGCTCGAGACGACAATGCGCAGCGCGCACGTACAGATCGGTTTCAGTCTTTGTCAGTTCTGAATGGGGGCGGAGGAAGTAAACCCATTAGAATCCTATAAAAAGAAAGTATCCGAGATCATAAAATATCAGGCTGCCGCACTAAGCATTCACTTACTGCCAGAGAGACAGACTGGAAGTCGCTTGTCAAGTTTCACCCTGACCTTGTGAGCGTCAGCGGTTTTTTATTCATTGAGGCTCATCATTTTGATTTGATTTTTAGATTGAGCTATTGGTGTTGTCATAAAAGTGGCATTTCTGTCGATGGCAATAACCCGTTTCCTTTTCTGATTCGTTAAAAAGAGAACACTTACCGTTATTGACTTTATTCGCAAGTGGTCAACTTAACACATGGACACAGTGTAACAGAGCGCGCGTTTCTGTGATATCTTTATGCGTAATTGGCTAGGTCCGGGTCGCCCGCTTTATCCTATTCGAATCCGTTTTTATTTTTTGGGCAACATTTCTAAACAATTGTTTCCCAAGGATGCTCGGCCTGACTCGGAATAGATTCTGGTGTGTTTTCGCGCTGCTTGTCGCGGCCTTGAGGATGGGAGAGTCGCAGAGAGCAGAGCGCTCCAAGCCAAACTCCATCAAAGCGGCTCTGATGGGAGAGCCCACTCCGGCCACGAACCGTTCAGCCACCCTCCAACCCGGGATCACCAAGAAAGGCAACATCCTTGCGCAGGTAATCTCATCGTTCTCTTTTGATTTACACACATATTACTGTAGTTATGATTTGATTGTAACAACTTTTGGCGAGGACATTGGTAATAATTTACTGTTTTGACATCCCTTTTCATGTTTTGAATAATCGTATTGGTATAAGTATTTTAGATGTCTCCGTTTTGCATTTAAATGGCTGGTTACAACTGTTCCAATACATGCGTTTTTGCTTTACGCAAGCCCCCAAACATTGCGCGTGGTGCCCAACTGCCCATGGAAGTTTTTTGACGAGAACTAAAATAGCGGTATCAGCCCCTATACCATGAAAACTTCTCTCATGTGTGAATCGTTATTGGAAATTACAGGGATTGGACCCCTCATAAACCTTAATTGCATCTCAGACCTTGACGCCACTGTCGGGTCCAACACGCTTCCAAGGCAAATCATTAACATGATCAGTAGAAATGTGAGAGAAAGTAAGTTAACACCGGGGATTATTTTCTGTCTGGTTCTTAATGTCATTAAACCGCTCCAGACGCGTTCTGGAATTATTAGACGGAACTGTGGGCTGAGTGTGAAGGATACTCTTACCGACCACTTAATATGCACTCCAAGTGTTATCAGTTCCTGCTGTTTCAACACAGTGGGGAATTAGCCTGGCTGTCTGCATAGGCCTAGTGCCTCGGGGTAAAGAGCTACACAGTGGTGGAAAAAGTAACCAATTGTCATACTTGACTAAAAGTCAGGATACCTTAATAGAAAAGGACTAAAGTAAAAGTGAAAGTCACCCAGTAAAATACTACTTGAGCAAAAGTCTAAAAGTATTTCAATTTAAATATAATTAAGTATCAAAAGTAAATGTAATTGCAAAAATATGCTTAAGTACAAGTATAAATCATTTCAAATTCCTTATATTAAGCAAACCAGACGGTGCCACTTAAATGTTTTTAAAGTATGGATAACAAGGGGCACATCCCAATACCCCAACATAATTTACAAAGTAAGCATATGTGAGCTTAGTGAGCCCGCCAGATCAGCGGCAATAGGGATGACCAGGGATGTTCTCTTGATAAGTCCGTGAATTGGATCATTTTCCTATCCTGCTAAGCATTCAAAATGTAACGAGAAAAGGTATGGAGTACAAAGTACATTATTTTCTTTAGGAATGTAGTGAAATAAAAGTTGTCAAAAATATAAATAGTAACGTACAGATATCCCCAAAAATACTTATATAGTACTTTAAAGTATTTTTACTTTAGTACTTTATACCACTGGAGCTACGCTATAGTTTGGTTCATGTGTGAATTGTAAAAAAGCATTCTACCTAATTAGTTCTCCAATTGTTTTATTGAAACTGGATCTCAGGTGCCGTACTGTATGTTTAGGTATATAATGTGTTCATACTGTATGTTTAGGTATATAATGTGTTCATACTGTATGTTTAGGTATATAATGTGTTCATACTGTATGTTTAGGTATATAATGTATTCATACTGTATGTTTAGGTATATAATGTGTTCATACCGTATGTATAGGTATATAATGTGTTCATACTGTATGTTTAGGTATATAATGTGTTCATACTGTATGTTTAGGTATATAATGTGTTCATACTGTATGTTTAGGTATTTAATGTGTTCATACTGTATGTTTAGGTATATAATGTGTTCATACTGTATGTTTAGGTATATAATGTGTTCATACTGTATGTTTAGGTATATAATGTGTTCATACTGTATGTTTAGGTATTTAATGTGTTCATACTGTATGTTTAGGTATATAATGTGTTCATACTGTATGTTTAGGTATATAATGTGTTCATACCGTATGTTTAGGTATATAATGTGTTCATACTGTATGTTTAGGTATATAATGTGTTCATACTGTATGTTTAGGTATATAATGTGTTCATACTGTATGTTTAGGTATATAATGTGTTCATACTGTATGTTTAGGTATATAATGTGTTCATACTTTATGTTTAGGTATATAATGTGTTCATACTGTATGTTTAGGTATATAATGTGTTCATACCGTATGTATAGGTATATAATGTGTTCATACTGTATGTTTAGGTATATAATGTGTTCATACTGTATGTTTAGGTATATAATGTGTTCATATTTTGTAGGTGAAGTTAAAAAAAATAGGATACATATATAAATAGTTCCCTCCCTCCCTCCCTCCCTCCCTCCCTCCCTCCCTCCCTCCCTCCCTCCCTCCCTCCCTCCCTCCCTCCCTCCCTCCCTCCCTCCCTCCCTCCCTCCCTCTGTACCCCACCTGCTGTCTCGACCTCTGAATGCTCGGCTATGAAAAGCCAACTGACATTTACTCCTGAGGTGCTGACCTGTTGCACCCTCTACAACCACTGTGATTATTATTTGACCCTGCTGGTCATCTTTGAACGTTTGAAAATCTTGAAGAACGACCTGGCCTTAATGGCCATGTACTCTTATAATCTCCACTTGGCACAGCCAGAAGAGGTGTGGTTCCTCTCTAGGTTTCTTCCTATGTTCTGGCCTTTCTAGGGAGTTTTTCCTAAAGTAAATTAATATGAAAGTTGACAAAATTAGTTTAGATCTTTTTTCTTTTCTTTTTTTTCTTTGTTATCAAATGTAAAAGGCAACACTGTTTACGTGATTTCTGGCATCTTCTTGAACAGTAGATGGCGCCACATTTCTGTTTTCCCCTGCTATACATTTAAGCCAGCGTTTCACATTTAAAAAAAATCATAATTTCAACTCAACAGAGAAGAAACAGTTGATTCTCTTTGTCTTTTACAATCAAAGTGTTTATACCAGTGTAACTACTGGTTGGCTGCAGTTTAGCTTTGGCTTGGACTAGTGTCTGCTGTAGGCTTATACAGGTCTCCAGAATGTCACTTGTAATGATACCAGTGGATGAAGGGGATATGCCTGTCTGTAGCCTGTGTGTGTGTGTGTGTGTGTGTGTGTGTGTGTGTGTGTGTGTGTGTGTGTGTGTGTGTGTGTGTGTGTGTGTGTGTGTGTGTGTGTGTGTGTGTGTGTGTGTGTGTGTGTGTGTGCGTGCGTGCGTGTGTGTGTGTGGACACTGTAGTGTGGGAGCTGCTCCCTACTGCTGAGAGCACTGTTCTGAGATCCTACCACTCAGATGAGTGAGGATTAAAGGGACTAGCTTCAGTCTCTTCTGTGTAGTGGGAACCGTTCCAGCCACCAGAGCTGTGCCAGACCTCTGTTTAAATGTCTGCTTACAACTTTGCCATTGCAATAAACTGGAGTGGTTTGGATAGAATGGACCACTGGGGATGAGTGTGTGTATGTGTGGAGACCACCACCGTACTGTTATAAGAGTGAAACGCCACGGCACATTTAGATGGCTAATGGTTTCAATGGGAGGTGGTGTGTCTCCCCGTCTCTCCTGTCTGCTAGAATGGTTTCCAGCCTTGTAATGTTACAGCCAGCACTCAACAACAGCCAGACATGAATCACGGGCCACAGGCAAACTCTATTGACCTGCTGTGTGGCATCTGAAGTGGTTGTTTATGATGTAAATCAAAGATAACGAACCTTGAAGTCTTCACGGGCTTTTAATTGGCAACGTGTGGCATCAATTTGTGATGGCTTATAGGAGCTTTTGTTATAGTGTGGATGATACTGAGCAGTCAACCATGCAAATAGTGGGTCATGGTGATTGCTTTTTTTGCGACTAAAGGTCCTCACTAGCTTTTTATGTTAGATTATATACTCATAATGAACAATTGACTCTATAGAGAATGGCCTGACTCTGAAGTGAACCTGCCTCGATTTTTTTGATTTGCACCAACACTTGTCCGGTGATCAGGGTGCCTGCCGGGCAGAGACATGCGGTGGGGCAGAGACATGCAGTGGGGCAGAGACATGCTGCGGGTCAGAGACATGCAGTGGGTCAGAGACATGCAGTGGGGCAGAGACATGCGGTGGGTCAGAGACATGCAGTGGGGCAGAGACATGCGGTGGGTCAGAGACATGCGGTGGGTCAGAGACATGCTGCGGGTCAGAGACATGCGGTGGGGCAGAGACATGCGGTGGGTCAGAGACATGCAGTGGGGCAGAGACATGCGGTGGGGCAGAGACATGCGGTGGGTCAGAGACATGCTGCGGGTCAGAGACATGCGGTGGGGCAGAGACATGCGGTGGGTCAGAGACATGCAGTGGGGCAGAGACATGCGGTGGGTCAGAGACATGCGGTGGATCAGAGACATGGGGTGGGTCAGAGACATGCGGTGGATCAGAGACATGCAGTGGGTCAGAGACATGCGGTGGATCAGAGACATGCGGTGGGTCAGAGACATGCGGTGGGTCAGAGACATGCGGCGGGTCAGAGACATGCGGTGGGTCAGAGACATGGGGTGGGTCAGAGACATGGGGTGGGTCAGAGACATGCGGTGGGTCAGAGACATGCGGTGGGTCAGAGACATGCGGTGGGGCAGAGACATGCGGTGGGTCAGAGACATGCGGTGGGTCAGAGACATGCGGTGGGTCAGAGACATGGGGTGGGTCAGAGACATGCGGTGGGTCAGAGACATGCGGTGGGTCAGAGACATGCGGTGGGTCAGAGACATGGGGTGGGTCAGAGACATGGGGTGGGTCAGAGACATGCGGTGGGTCAGAGACATGCGGTGGGGCAGAGACATGCGGTGGGGCAGAGACATGCGGTGGGGCAGAGACATGCGGTGGGTCAGAGACATGCGGTGGGGCAGAGACATGCGGTGGGTCAGAGACATGCGGTGGGTCAGAGACATGCGGTGGGTCAGAGACATGCGGTGGGGCAGAGACATGCAGTGGGTCAGAGATATGCGGTGGGTCAGAGACATGCGGCGGGTCAGAGACATGCGATGGGTCAGAGACATGCGGTGGGTCAGAGACATGCGGTGGGGCAGAGACATGCGGTGGGTCAGAGACATGCGGTGGGTCAGAGACATGCGGCGGGTCAGAGACATGCGATGGGTTAGAGCTGCGTGGGGGCATCAGTGGAAAGCGGTGTTGTGAAACCTCAAATATTAGAACCAATCTCTTCTGGCTGAACCTTGGCCTTCTCTACCCTGTAGATTTATGAAGACGTTGGCGTAATGTTGAGGTTGTTATAATTCGTGATGAAGCGTTGGCAGAATATTACACCTTCCTTCATAGAGGCAGTGGATCAGGACATGAGTGATAGTCCGCTTATAACACTTCTAAACTTCACAGTTTGAGAGACTATCGCCATAATTCACCATCACATCCATTTAGTCACTTTCCCACATTTCTCCCTCAGATTCCTTCAACAGCAGACCTCCTCAAAATAAGGGTGTTCATTTTTATACAGCATTATTCAAGCTGTTGAAATGTATTCCTTCAGGGCCTCCAATTCTCCGACATGAAAGGATATGCGAAGGATTGCAACATAAGCTCTCAATAAATCACCCCCACTGGCTCACTTTCAAAAGTCACAAATTAGAGACGGGGAGTCGGGGAGGGGAGCACCGCGGCCACCCAGAGAAGCCTGCAGGAAACCGCGGTGTAATTTGGTGTTTAAATTGTCAGATTAGTAAAGTTGGGCTCTATCCAACATGTCAAAGCTATTGGTGGATCTATATAGGAAGTACCATGACAGACTCATTTGTTTTTGTTTCCCTCGGCGGTTGACAAAGTTTTGCACTGACTTTGCCGCTCTCCGCTCTCGCTGACTATAAATGTCACATGAATCACTTTGCGCTGCAACCTCAAGGTCAGGTTGTGACAGTCCCAAGTGATTCAATCATTACAATTAAGACAAGCTGCATGAGTGTGTGGCTTCATCCCCTATTCCCCCTCACATTGAATTGACTTGCGTGAAACCAAACCGAAGTAACGCAAAGTAAAAGGCCCTCTTGACTGGGAGATGTTCAGACCCGATGCTCCTGGGTGGCCACTGGTTCCCAGTAAGTTAGAGAACCAGTACAGATGGATGGTATGGGCAGGGAACGTTCACCACCCTAACCTCTGAACCCACAAGGGGAAGTGGAGTCATGCGTACAGTAACAGTGGTTGGCTGTTCCTACCAGTGCCTGGACATCCATACAGTTTTAAGTAGTCTTAAAACTGTATTTAATTCAACACAGAGATTATTTTAACAAGCCAGGACCGAATCGCTTAGGCTCCCCCAGTAAAAGTTGAGCGCTAGGTCCCCTCTCTCCCCTCTCTTCCCCCCTCTTGCCCCGCCAGCACCCCTCCCTACCCCCTCCAGGGTTAAGTAACTGTTTAGTGATCTTAACGATCTGAGAGGGGGAAACAAAGCAGGCCGAGGTGTGAGTGCTTGTTAGCGCTAGGCTAGCCGCCGTCAAGGCTCCGTCTCCTCCGTCTCAGGGGTCCAGCGGGTCTCCTGGCTGTCTCTCACCCCTCCAGTCAGGGGGGCCCAGCGGGTCTCCTGGCTGTCTCTCACCCCTCCAGTCAGCAGGCCCTGGGGGGCGAGTGTGGGCCCCAGATGGGCCATAATGGATATCAGGGGCCCTAGCAGGCCAGCAGAGTATCCTGAGGGGAATTCATTTCACTTACCTCTGTACTTAGACCTGTTAATGAGAGTCAGGAGACACAGAGCCCTTCTCTATCCACAGGCTAACACCTCACTGAGCTACACCCAGCTCTGACTGGGGTTTCCGGCTCAGTCATGTGCCCTTCTTTTGATCGCTGGTGTAGGGCCAATATGGTTCTGAGTGTATTTAAAGAGTTAGGACATTGAGGTTTCTACATTATGATACGTTTCCATGACACTTTAACATTCTACGCTGAGTGTACAAAACATTAAGAACACCTGCTCTTTTCATGACCAGGTGAATCCAGGTGGAAGCTTTGATCCCTTATTGATGTCACTTGTTAAATCTACTTCAACCAGTGTAGATGAAGGGGAGGAGACAGGTTCTTGAAGGATTTTTAATCATTGAGACAATTGAGACATGGATTGTGAATGTGTGGCGTTCAGAGGGTGAATGGGAAGATAAAAGATTGAAGTGCCTTTGAACGGTGTATGGTACAGTAGTAGGTGCCAGGCGCGCCGGTTTCAGTCAAAAACAGTGACGCTGCTGGGTTTTTAATGTAGAACAGTTTCCCGTGTGTGTCAAGAATGGTCCACCACCCAATGGACATCCAGCCAACTTGACACAACTTTGGGAAGCATTGGAGTCAACATGGGCCAGCATCCCTGTGGAACACTTTCAACACCTTGTAGAGTCCATGCCCTGACTAATTGAGGCAGAAGGTGTTCCTAATGTTTTGTATAGTCAGTGTATGGCAGCCATGTTCGCTCTCCATTAACATTACATGGGGAATATTTAAACACATTTATGTAACTGAATGTCTGGAATTAGAACAAGATAGAACATGTTCCAAGTTGACCCAACTCTCTAAATTCAGCACATTCAGCACATGGTGTAGCCTATACGGAGACTCTGTCACCAGAGTCACAGACCGATACAATCCAGGAGTTAACCCATCAAAGACCTGTGTTTTGAGTGATGAAAGAGCCAAAGTTGTATTCTTAAGGTTCTTATGACGCGTATGTGTTTGATGCTGTCTCTTTGTTATCTGATACTGTGAGACCGTCTCTCCTTAGAGGGCAGAGGACGTTTGTTTACTTGGTGACATAGTTTATTAGACTCAGTGAGGCTCGGTGCTGCTGACCATGATTACCAATCACAGTTTCAGGTTTCCATGCTTGATTGTCCAAGGTCAAGTTCAATTGCCCTCCAAGTTCTCTTAACAGTGTGTGTGGCTCTGTGTGTGGCTCTGTGTGTGTGTGTGTGTGTGTGTGTGTGTGTGTGTGTGTGTGTGTGTGTGTGTGTGTGTGTGTGTGTGTGTGTGTGTGTGTGTGTGTGTGTGTGTGTGTGTGTGTGTGTGTGTGTGTGTATATTACTGTTATAACGCCATTCTTTTAATCTTCTTAAGTGAATAGTGAGCACAGCTCGCCTTTTCTAACCAGACTTTTGATGTTTGAACGGTTTGAATATACATTTTGACAGTTGGCTAAATGACGGAATCTTATGTGTCACAGTTGCCCTGAAGTACAGTAGCTGCCTCATCTGCCGTGACTAGACTTGAGGTAAATAACACTCCACTAACTTTGTGTTGTGGTGTTATGAACATGTGTTACACTCCTATCATATTATGATATCAGTCCTTAGGAATGACTGATGCTGGGTAAATACGGGCAAATACAGAGTAAGGGACAGGTTCAAAGACTCATGTATCCTGGAGTAAAACTGGTGTATGCTCCCTCCCTCCCTCCCTCCCTCCCTCCCTCCCTCCCTCCCTCCCTCCCTCCCTCCCTTTACCTTCAAAGCCCAGGCCACTTATAACACCACGAGAGCAGCACGAGACAGGACTGGGGAGCCAGGGGCCTTCCCTCATCGCTCCGCGTCTGTCTCCCTCTTTATGGTCTAGCCTGCATGCCCAGAGAGGTACACAGCCCACTTCCTCTAACAGGGATAGCTTCTTGCTTTCATGTGATATGGTGCGTGTAGGGAAAATAGGGGATCGGGAGTGGCGGCGGCAAAGAAAAAGTGGCCAATAAAGTGAGCTAGTGGAGTCGTGATCAAATGAGACGCATCCAAACGAAACCGCCGCCTCCCCTCAGAGGACCGTGGCGTCAATGAGGTGTTTTGAAACATGGCAAGATAAAGTGAGATTATCGGTCATTGGATTTCAAAGGGCTCCTGTGAAATGATGGAGGCTTGATGGAAGAGGTGAGGGAGGAAGGGGAGGATAGTGAGGGGAGGGCGGGAAGGGAGGAGGCCCTTCCTACAACAGAGTACAGTACAGCTCCACTGTAATCAATCCTAGACTGCTTAGCCAGGAACCACCTGCTAAAAATCTGAGAGACAGTATAGGGTACTGTAGGGCCAAGATATCTATCTTCACATTTCAAGATTAAAGGCTATTTTTCAACATCAGAACATAGCTACACACTTTCCTGTGGTGTTGATCTCATTGGTCAATGCTTCAGAGCATTGTGGGGTTAACCAAGTCTTATTTTTCTTCTCTTAGTTCTAGTTAATTGTTCATGGGCAGCAGAGTTGCCAATGACTGGATGCATCCAGTTTTCAGGGATTTATTTTTTATAATTTTTTTTAATTTCACCTTTATTTAACCAGGTAGGCTAGTTGAGAACACGTTCTCATTTGCAACTGTGACCTGGCCAAGATAAAGCATAGCAATTCGACACATACAACAACACAGAGTTACACATGGAATAAACAAAACATACAGTCAATAATACAGTAGAACAAAAGAAAACAAAAAGTCTATATACAGTGAGTGCAAATGAGGTAAGATAAGGGAGGTAAGGCAATAAAATAGGCCATGGTGGCGAAGTAATTACAATATAGCAATTAAACACTGGAGTGATAGATGTGCAGAAGATGAATGTGCAAGTAGAGATACTGGAGTGCAAAGGAGCAAGATAAATAAATAAATACAGTATGGGGATGAGGTAGGTAGATAGATGGGCTGTTTACAGATGGGCTATGTACAGGTGCAGTGATCTGTGAGCTGCTCTGACAGCTGGTGCTTAAAGCTACTGAGGGAGATATGAGTCTCCAGCTTCAGAGATGTTTGCAGTTTGTTCCAGTCATTGGCAGCAGAGAACTGGAAGGAAAGATGACCAAAGGAGGAATTGGCTTTGGGGATGACCAGTGAGATATACCTGCTGGAGCGCGTGCTACGAGTGGGTGCTGCTATGGTGACCAGTGAGCTGAGATAAGGCGGGGCTTTACCTAGCAGAGACTTGTAGATGACCTGTAGCCAGTGGGTTTGGCGACGAGTATGAAGCGAGGGCCAACCAACGAGAGCGTACAGGTCGCAATGGTGGGTAGTGTATGGGGCTTTGGTAACAAAATGGATGGCACTGTGATAGACTGCATAAAGTTTGTTGAGTAGAGTGTTGGAGGCTATTTTATAGATGACATCACCGAAGTCGAGGATCGGTAGGATGGTCAGTTTTACGAGGGTATGTTTGGCAGCATGAGTGAAGGATGCTTTGTTGCGATATAGGAAGCCGATTCTAGATTTAATTTTAGATTGGAGATGCTTAATGTGAGTCTGGAAGGAGACTTTACAGTCTAACCAGACACCTAGGTATTTGTAGTTGTCCACGTATTCTAAGTCAGAGCCATCCAGAGTAGTGATGCTGGACGGGCGAGCAGGTGCGGGCAGCGAACGGTTGAATAGCATGCATTTAGTTTTACTTGCGTTTAAGAGCAGTTGGAGGCCACGGAAGGAGAGTTGTATGGCATTGAAGCTCGTCTGGAGGTTAGTTAACACAGTGTCCAAAGAGGGGCCAGAAGTATACAGAATGGTGTCGTCTGCGTAGAGGTGTATCAGAGAATCACCAGCAGCAAGAGCAACATCATTGATGTATACAGAGAAGAGAGTCGGCCCGAGGATTGAACCCTGTGGCACCCCCATAGAGACTGCCAGAGGTCCGGACAACAGGCCCTCCGATTTGACACACTGAACTCTATCTAAGTAGTTGGTAAACCAGGCGAGGCAATCATTTGAGAAACCAAGGCTGTCGAGTCTGCCAATAAGAATGTGGTGATTGACAGAGTCGAAAGCCTTAGCCAGGTCGATGAATATGGCTGCACAGTAATGTCTCTTATCGATAGCGGTTATGATGTCGTTTAGGACCTTGAGCGTGGCTGAGATGCACCCATGACCAGCTCTGAAACCAGATTGCATAGCGGAGAATGTACGGTGGGATTCGAAATGGTCGGTAATCTGTTAACTTGGCTTTTGAAGACCTTAGAAAGACAGGGTAGGATAGATATAGGTATATATAGATATAGGGATACAACCTAGCTTCCTTTTCCGCTGAAGACCCGATGTGGGAACTCTGCTCAGGCGTTTTCTTTTATGCCTGCTACATTAGGTTATGGGCGGCCACAGGCCTCAGTTGATACCATTGAACTTGAGAACACGAACATGATCTGAAACTCTTGGCTCTGATGATGTCATTGTGGACATAGGCTAGCATGTAAAATACCCTGTTAGCTCTACATTACATTCGCCTCGCTTCACTGCAGGAGAATTTGGGCACAAGCCCAGTTCAGAAACATGAAGCTAAGGTCAACCTTTTATGTTTGGAAGGACTTGCTTTTTCAAGACTTATCAAAACATTTCCAATTATTATTATTATTATTGCTTAATGGTTTCACTTCCAAGAACGTATTTTTTCTTAATGGTTATTAATCAATAATACCTTCTTGGAAATGTCTTGATAAGTCTTGGAAAAGCAAGTCCTTCCAAACATAAAAGGTTGACCTGAGCTTCAATAACAACTGTGGCACCATTTAGGATATCACCGTACTGCAACTTATTCTTTTTCTGTTTGCTCTTATTTTCATTGTATTACTGGACGGACGTTTATTAGTTCCTCCATGTGTTTTCAATGTGAGAAACTCGACATTGCTCACACAAGGTCCAAATACCTCTAAGCCTGTTCAGTTTATTTAAGCACATGGATATTAAATAACATCTGATCTGAAGATATTGAGATATTCGGTTTTTGAGAGCCCGCTCGAACATGTGGTGTACATTTTGATTTAGCAACAAGGCCTTTTATGGTGACGTAACCCTTCTGAATCCTAATCCACGTTCATTATCGTGACTGTAATGATTTTCTGTTCTAGTATTCACATGTTTATTATTCAATGCTTTGCAATGGTGGTCAGTTCTGATGCAGATCTGTCAGTACAGCACCAGCTCGACGTAGAGCAGCCCAAACATGTTGCTATTACTTCAATCTAACATTGGACGGAGAAATCCTAAATAGGCTGTTTGTAGCAATGTCTGTTGTCATTGTTGTGCATTTTTGGGGTTGGTATTGTGTAGCTCATACAAAGTGGACACTAATGCATGTTGATGGGTGCCTGGTGCCTAGTGCCTAGTGGCTGGTGGCTGGTGGCTGGTGGCTGGTGGCTAGTGGCTGGTGGCTGGTGGCTGGTGGCTGGTGGCTGGTGGCTGGTGGCTGGTGGCTGGTGGCTGGTGGCTAGTGGCTGGTGGCTGGTGGCATGGTGCCTGGTGGCCGGTGGCTAGTGGCATGTTGCCTGGTGGCTGGTGGCTGGTGGCATGGTGCCTGGTAGCTAGTGGCATGCTGCCTGGTGGCATGTTGCCTGGTACTGGTGGCTGGTGGCATGTTGCCTGGTGGCTGGTGGCATGCTGCCTGGTGGCTTGTGGCATGTTGCCTGGTAGCTAGTGGCATGCTGCCTGGTGGCATGTTGCCTGGTGGCTGGTGGCATGTTGCCTGGTGGCTGGTGGCATGTTGCCTGGTGGCTGGTGGCATGTTGCCTGGTGGCTGGTGGCTGTTGGCATGCTGCCTGGTGGCTGGTGGCATGTTGCCTGGTGGCTGGTGGCATGCCGCCTGGTGGCTGGTGGCATGCCGCCTGGTGGCTGGTGGCTGTTGGCATGTTGCCTGGTGGCATGTTGCCTGGTGGCTGTTGGCATGTTGCCTGGTGGCTGTTGGCATGTTGCCTGGTGGCTGGTGGCATGTTGCCTGGTGGCTGGTGGCATGTTGCAGGTTGCCTGGTGGCTGGTGGCTTGTGGCAGGTTGCCTGGTGGCTGGTGGCTGGTGGCATGTTGCCTGGTGGCTGGTGGCTGGTGGCTGGTGGCATGCTGCCTGGTGGCTGGTGGCATGTTGCCTGGTGGCTGGTGGCATGCTGCCTGATGGCTGGTGGCTGTTGGCATGCTGCCTGGTGGCTGTTGGCATGTTGCCTGGTGGCTGTTGGCATGTTGCCTGGTGGCTGGTGGCTTGTGGCAGGTTGCCTGGTGGCTGGTGGCATGTTGCCTGGTGGCTGGTGGCATGCTACCTAGTGGCTGGTGGCATGCTGCCTGGTGGCTGGTGGCATGTTGCCTGGTGGCTGGTGGCATGCTGCCTGGTGGCTGTTGGCATGTTGCCTGGTGGCTGGTGGCTGTTGGCATGCTGCCTGGTGGCTGGTGGCATGTTGCCTGGTGGCTGGTGCCTGGTGGCTGGTGGCTGTTGGCATGCTGCCTGGTGGCTGTTGGCATGTTGCTTGGTGGCATGTTGCCTGGTGGCATGTTGCCTGGTGGCTGTTGACATGTTGCCTGGTGGCTGTTGGCATTTTGCCTGGTGGCTGGTGGCATGCTGCCTGGTGGCTGGTGGCTGTTGGCATGCTGCCTGGTGGCTGTTGGCATGTTGCCTGGTGGCATGTTGCCTGGTGGCTGTTGGCATGTTGCCTGGTGGCTGGTGGCATTTTGCCTGGTGGCTGGTGACATGTTGCCTGGTGGCTGGTGGCATGTTGCCTGGTGGCTGGTGGCTTGTGGCATGTTGCCTGGTGGCTGGTGGCTGGTGGCATGTTGCCTGGTGGCTGGTGGCATGCTACCTGGTGGCTGGTGGCTGGTGGCTGGTAGAATGCTGCCTGGTGGCTGGTGGCATGTTGCCTGGTGGCTGGTGGCATGCTGCCTGGTGGCTGGTGGCTGGTGGCTGGTGGAATGCTGCCTGGTGGCTGGTGGCATGTTGCCTGGTGGCTGGTGGCATGTTGCCTGGTGGCTGGTGGCATGTTGCCTGGTGGCTGGTGGCATGTTGCCTGGTGGCTGGTGGCATGCTACCTGGTGGCATGCTGGCTGGTGGCTTGTGGCATGCTGCCTGGTGGCTGGTGGTATGTTGCCTGGTGGCTGGTGGCTGGTGCCTGGTGGCTGGTGCCTGGTGGCTGGTGCCTGGTGGCTGGTGGTATGTTGCCTGGTGGCTGGTGGCTGGTGCCTGGTGGCTGGTGCCTGGTGGCTGGTGCCTGGTAGCTGGTGGCATGCTACCTGGTGCCTGGTGGCTGGTGCCTGGTGGCTGGTGCCTGGTGGCTGGTGCCTGGTAGCTGGTGGCATGTTGCCTGGTGGCTGGTGGCTGGTGGCATGTTGCCTGGTAGCTAGTGGCTGGTGGCATGTTGCCTGGTGGCTGGTGCCTGGTGGCTTGTGCCTGGTGGCATGTTGCCTGGTGGCTGGTGCCTGGTGGCTGGTGCCTGGTAGCTGGTGGCATGTTGCCTGGTGGCTGTTGCCTGGTGGCTTGTGCCTGGTGGCATGTTGCCTGGTGGCTGGTGCCTGGTGGCTTGTGCCTGGTGGCATGTTGCCTGGTGGCTGGTGCCTGGTGGCTTGTGCCTGGTGGCATGTTGCCTGGTGGCTGGTGCCTGGTGGCTGGTGCCTGGTAGCTAGTGCCTGGTGGCTGGTGGCATGTTGCCTGGTGGCTGTTGCCTGGTGGCATGTTGCCTGGTGGCTGGTGCCTGGTGGCATGCTGGCTGGTGGCATGCTGGCTGGTGGCATGTTGCCTGGTGGCTGGTGCCTGGTGGCTGGTGCCTGGTGGCTGGTGGCATGTTGCCTGGTGGCTGGTGGCTGGTGCCTGGTGGCTGGTGCCTGGTAGCTGGTGGCATGCTGCCTGGTGCCTGGTGGCTGGTGCCTGGTGGCTGGTGCCTGGTGGCTGGTGCCTGGTAGCTGGTGCCTGGTGGCTGGTGCCTGGTGCCTGGTGGCATGCTGGCTGGTGGCATGTTGCCTGGTGCCTGGTGGCTGGTGCCTGGTGGCTGTTGCCTGGTGGCTGATGTTGGAGTGGCCAGACCTCAGCAAAAGACTGAAACAGCCTCATCGACCGACTCTGGACCTTGTCCAAGGAGGAGTTGCTTGTGTACAGTACAGTGTCCCCTCTCACTCGACATGTTCAAAATACTCTCACAACACTATATCATCTGACTATGATATTATTTCAGTTGAACTCGTTTGCCCTCATACTCGTGCGACGCTGGGGGCTACCAGACGGTACGCCATGTGTAAAAAAAAAAAGTACAATCCCGTGGTTGTGTGCATTGCTGTGTGCACTTGTGGTGGAAAAAGTGAGCCGGGCCCTTTCATTATGGCTGCCCTGTGGACTGTGGTTGAATGGTTGCTATGTTTATGGACACACTGCGGTTCTACCTCGGTCATCTCGGCTCACCTAAATCAATGTGTTCAGCAGACCCGGTTGGTGGCTGAGGACTGAAGGAAATCACATTGAATTGTTATCATGTCGCCATAGCTTCTCCAGACTACGGCCTATGTCTCAGGCACTGTCTGAAATGGCATCCTATTGCCTAAATAGTACACTTTTGACCGGGTGCCATTTCAGACGTACCCTCAGTGATCTTAGAGAATCAATCGGTGGAATTATGAGATGGAAAAGTAAGAAAAGAACCACGGATGCCAAATACTTGCTTTTCAAATCCCCAGGTACCCAATTAGAAAAATGGTTGGTCGCAGAACGGACTAACTCCATAGCTAAGTGTTTCTATTATCCAATGACTGCTTCATTGAACTATTTAGGCTTCTAAAAGCCATCTCGATATAGAGTGAACCATGACTTGTGTTTTTCTTGGGTGGGGATCCGGTCATGGCTCCATTGTTTGAAATATCTGAAGATATTCCTGGCCGTAGGTTGGCACGTAGAAGCTGAGCGAGAGGCAGCAGTCCCCCTTCTCTCTCTCTCTAGTCTACGGACTGTTTTCCACCGTTGGAAAAAGGTCTGGTTCTTCAGAAGGAATTCATACAGAACCCACTCTGCTAATCTGCTTACTGTCTTGAGCAATTTCTGTTGGACTTTTTAAAGCCGTCACATAAAAATGCCATGGGAGACAGGGAAATTAGTGACGGTTAGGAGAAGTAATGGAGTCTAGGAGTGGGGTTTATATGACTGTAAGTGGAACCAAAACCGTTTTCCGTCATGTCTGGTAACCATTACCGACAAAACATTATGTTTTTTATGATGCAATTATAAAAAAGGGCAACGTTATTGGTGACAGGTTTGTTGCTAGTTAGCCTGAGTTGAACCGCAGTGTCACTGTTCCCTAACTAATGACTGTACGTAACCGTATTAGTGACCTTAGTCCAATACCTAGTGACCTCGTCCAGAGGTTTCAGACCTCTTGGCATAACCGCTTAGATGTGTGACTAGCAGTCACATGCAGGGACCAGGGTTCGAGTCCCGGTCGGGGGTCACCACCCTAATAAACCACCAATATTATGAGTTGATTTATTGGGCTAACAAGACACTAATTGATACATACATGTGATCATTATTCATGATTCTGAATGTGTCTGTTTTGACATCTACAGGTGTACCCATGCAGCAGCGATAAGGAGTGCACTGTAGGAAGCTACTGCCACAGCCCTCAGCAAGCACCCTCCCGCTGTCTCACCTGCCGACGGAGGAAGAAGCGTTGCCATAGAGACGCCATGTGCTGCCCCAGCAACCGCTGCAGCAACTGTACGTTGTCTTGACGGACCTCTCTTACTTCTTAAGTCAGCATGTCTAAAGTCGGTGTGAAGTGAACACTTGTCAGAACACTACGTCTCTGTCATATTACAAGAACATTCCTAACAGACATACTGGATGGGTGTCATGCAACAGAGAGGGACATCTATCTAGTACAGAGGAAATTTAAATGGGGCGGCAGGTAGCCTAGTGGTTAGAGCGTTGGGCCAGCGTTGGGCTAGGTTGCTAGATCGAATCCCCGAGCTGACAAAGTAGAAATCTGTCTTTCTGCCCCTGAACAAGGCAGTGTTCCTAGGCTGTCATTGTAAATAAGAATTTGTTCTTAACTGACTTGCCTAGTTAAATAAAGGTTAAATAAAAATGAGGGAGCAATTACATTTAAACCATATTGAACACATGCTTTCTACCCATAGGTCAGCACTGAATGCTCCTCTCTCTCCGCTCTGTGTCCTCTGAGAGATGAACTGCAATAGACATGAATGATAACCACATGTACTAGTCACCGGGTAGCTGTAATGACAATATGATCCCTAATAACACAAGTTAAACAACTGTCGTTGACCAACCTGAACAGAAATGCATATAGAAGACGGAATATGACACTGTATCTATCAAACCCTGGCTTGTCTTTAGCTGTAATGATATCAATCAATCATTATTATGTGGTGGTTGAGCTCACCTCTAACTTCTCTCTCTCCGCTGGCCGTATCCATGTAGATATCTGTGTCCCTATCTCGGAGAGCGTCCTCTCACCTCACATCTCAGCCTTGGACGACCACAACAAGCTCTCCACCAAGGACAGCACTGTCGACTGGAAGAAGAGTGGGAAAGCAGCGCAGGCCAAACACTCTATTAAAGGTAGCCATTTCACCTACTTCTTATACAGCTGTAAACAGACCAGGGTTTAAATAGTATTTGACATCTGCTTAAAATGCTTTGAGTGTTCGATTGAGATTGCCTGGAGAGATGGGTGGGGTTTGTACTTTTGGAACTACTCCATTGGTTCAATTGCACCAGGCAAGCTTAGTCAAGCACAGCTATAGTATTTGAAAGATCTTCGATACCAGTTGAACCCAGGTCTGAAGACCGCCTCTCGGCCTGGCCTGGGAGAAGATATACAGTCATATGAAGGGATCTCTGTTTCCTTTTCCGATTTTGCAATCGCAATATCTCTCGCTGATCCTGGTCCACGGCGCTGAATCTCTGTTGTCCCGGTTCTCTGTTCCTTGTCTGTAGTCACACGAAGTTAAAGAGACGGCAGTCCGCAAACGACCGCTATAATTACCCGCTGGCTCGTATATCAGCTGCGAACCTCAGAGACCACGGCTCAGCATGGGGGCCTGGCTGAGAGAAACCAAACCACAGTGGCCCCTTGCTGTTCCCCACGGCACCTACATAAACCAGGCATACAAACACTCTCGCTGACAGCACCACGCTGTCTCATATACATTTGTGAAACCACAGAATGTCGAGTTGGCGAGGTTCGTAGTGGTATTAATAACTGGAGTTATTATTGAATCCCCTTTTGGCATTCGTTTTAGCCGGACTCAACAAGTGAATAGGCCTACACTTCGTATAAGCAGTGTTGTTGTCAATAAAGTTCTACCTCTAATGAGACACCTTAATGGCGGTGCAGTAAATGCCCTCTGGAGAAATGAATAGCCGCAATGCTAAAATGCCAGTATAAAAAGGGTGCAGTATTTGAGGTCGTTTTGAGTAAACGCTAGGCCTATTCACTTTTTCATTTGCGTCTGACTCTCATCTTGCATCGCCTCTGCAACTCAATTGCAGTGACTTTGGAGGGAGAGTCGAGAGATCAACACGACATATTAAACATTCCATTCAGGCAGAACACTGAGTGGGAACTTCATGCTGTT
This sequence comes from Salvelinus namaycush, assembly GCF_016432855.1. Classification (NCBI taxonomy): domain Eukaryota; kingdom Metazoa; phylum Chordata; class Actinopteri; order Salmoniformes; family Salmonidae; genus Salvelinus; species Salvelinus namaycush. The sequence goes on along the minus strand of NC_052348.1, from coordinate 16,954,923 downwards.
GATTGGAACTTCATTTCGAAAAACAAACCCCTTACAAGAAACGGAGGTTTTGTTAGAGTTACAGGACGGCTGGTGTGTGTCGAGAAACCCGTCTGGCACAGGGGAAACTGGGTTGTTTCACAGAAAACTTGCATGACTAAATAACATGGATCATAAATATTTGTCGTACTAATTACATCCTTTGAAAGACTATATAAACCTGTAATATAAACCTCCTGCCAAGAACATCAAGTTCTACCCGAAATAGGTTCATTTAGTTGATAAATCTAAGGACATTTCCAGTCCACTAATATAATAGCCCTGTAATGTAATTTGAATTGAGATGAAAAGAAAGCTAGATGTATGTTTGAGCTCTTTCCTACGGAAGTCAAAACAAAGATAATGGGCATTTCCTGTGGCTTAGTAGTTGGGGATCTTCCCTGTAGAGTGTACTGTACATTTCACATGTAAGAGCATGATTACCCTCTACATATTGATGAATGGCCACGAATTGTCCATGTTCTAAACCAGGGTTTCCCAAACTTGGTCCTGCCACCACCCCTGGGTGCACGTTTTGGTTGTTGCCCTAGCACATCACAGCTAATTCAAATCATCAAAGCTAGATGATGAGTTGGTTATTTGAATCAGCTGTGTAGTGCTAGGGTTTGGAAAACCCTGCTCCAAACCACACATAGATTACATTTTTTACATTCCACAGTCTAGAACAGGGATTGGCAACTTTGATGGTGGTGAGGGCCACAAAACAATCTGAGTTCATCATGAGGGGCTGCAGTTTCTCCACCCATCAATGGGGGCCCCCTGGGCTCTAATTCGACCTTGATGTATAGCTGAGTCCGAGGGCCTTCCACGCAGACCGCCAGTTGCCCATCCCTGGTCTAAATAAGGAATGGTAATAGAATCCACAGTAGATTATATAGTATTCTATACTAGTACATGCAGTAAAGGGTCCGAGTATATCAATACATGCTGAGAAGTAAGAAAAGGTCTATGTTTTGCATGTGCACCCTACGTATTCCCTCATACTAGTCCATGTTAAGACTCCTTTCTCTCCCTCCCTTGACCAGGACACGAGGGCGACCCGTGCCTGCGCTCGTCGGACTGCTCCGTGGGCTACTGCTGCGCTCGCCACTTCTGGACCAAGATCTGCAAGCCGGTGCTGCGGCAGGGCGAGGTGTGCACCAAGCAGAGGAAGAAGGGCTCCCACGGCCTGGAGATCTTCCAGCGCTGCGACTGTGCCAAGGGCCTATCCTGCAAGGTCTGGAAGGACGCCACCTCCTCCTCCAAGTCCAGGCTTCACATGTGCCAGAGGATCTGAAGGGTGAGGCAGGGCTGTCTGCCGAGGCCTTTCTCTTTGTCTTCCTCCGACCTGCTTTCGGGGGAGGAGAACCAGGAGATGACATGAGAGGAGAGACTTGGAAAGAGAGATTAAGAGAGAGAATGGAAGATGCTAAGGGCTGGTTGATACCCAGCAAACTAAAGCAAAGACGAAGGTTCTTCTGAGAACATTTGGCACCGTTCCATGTATGATCCTTCCTGTTTGGTTGTGTTCCAGCTCAGAACATTCCCACACGGTTCTGAGAATGTTGCGTTCATCGTTAAGTTGTGCAGCGGGTTCTCGAGGACTTTATGCAAAATAACTTCTTTATGTCGAAGGCTCTCCACAAAGTTGGATGTGGTTTATGTACAAGTTCCTTAAAATGTTGCATATATTTTCACATCATGAAAAGAAAAGACATATCTTTATTACAGCCATCATTAACCAACGGCATAGAAACATCATCCTCTTCCTATCTATCCTTATGAAGGCAAGACTGCTGTGATGCACCCTTCGTTTACTAGTTATGTTTGTTTTTGGCACATATTTCACATAGGATATTTTCACACTAAGGGAACCCCAGCTAACCGATACAAGCGCTATTGTAATCTCACTATTCTGATTATATTTGTAGCGTTCACTCCAATAGTGTAACCAATGTGGGAATCTCCAAACGAATAGCCGCCTACAATAACAATGACTCTCAAACCAACATGTAGGCTCAACCATGCTAGTAAAGAACAAAAAGCATATATGTTTTGTATAGATTATGAACATAGATATACAGGTAACTGCCAAAATAAAGGAAACACCAACATAAAGTGTTTCACCAGGTGGTTGAGGCACCGCGATCCAGAACAGCTTCAGTGCACCTCGGCATAGATTTGACAAGTGTCTGGAACTCTATTGGAGGGATGAGAGATGAGTCTTCCACAAGAATTTCCATCATTTGGTGTTTTGTTGATGGTGGTGGAAAATGCTGTCTCAGGCACCGCTCCGGAATCTCGCATTCGTGTTCATTTGGGTTGAGAACTAGCCTGGATTTGTCTCAGTTGAGTCTAAGTGTAGACGTATGCCATAGTAAGGCTATTATTAAGAGCCTGGAATCCAAACATGTTTAGTTTTCTAGATTTTGATGGAATCCAGGCTAGAATCCAAACATATTCAGTTTGATTGCAGGCTAGAATCCAAAGAGATTCAGTTTGATTGGTTCAACCACAGGACTGGAGGGTCAGTGGTGTAGAACTGATAGCAGACCCCAAAGTGCCTCCAGTCCCCAAATGACATCCATATGACTGGAGCTGAGACCACAACCAGGAATCCAGGAATTCAATCAGGACATATTGAACACATGGTTTTATCTGTTACTACTACTTACAATTTCTGAAAATATTACCGTAATTGCAAATATGCCCAATAACCTTTGCTCTTTCCCCCACATTTGCGATCTGTATTCAATTGATAATGATAATATAATTCACTATACAATACCTATGAAATGTGACCTGCACCTTCTAGAATGTTTTAATCTTTTTTATTTCTCATGAGTCTGGGAAAATGCTTACTTTTTACACGTCTTACTGGATGTACAGTGTACCTACCTGCTCATTGTTTTTCATATTAGATGATTTTCAATGTTAAACTTAACCAGTTGTTCACTACAGTACATAGTCAATGCAATAATATGTACCTCCATTTTGTTTTACATTTGTTTTCCAGGCACCATTTCCACCAGTTTTCTAACGTCAATAAGCTCTTATATTGTATATAATGTGGAAACGATTGAAATTGTATTTAAGAATCAATGTATATCATGTACAGATAATAATAAACATTAGAAAGATATTAAGGTAACAACAAAAAGGATTGGGTGAGATGATTTAAAGGGGACATTGCAGCAAGGTTAGTTCAAGTCTGTCGAGTAGGCACTGGTGGCCCTGGGTGGGCTTGGGCCCAATCAGATTGTGCGGTGTTTATAGGCTCTCTACTTGTCAGTGTTCCAAAAGGGACATTATTGGTATTTTTACCTAAACATGCGAACACCATCAGATAGACTTCACAGCAAGCAGTGCACTGGAATGACATTCATATGAACTGGAATGACATTCACTTTCATGGGATGGGTGGCCAAAAATAAGTAACTGAAAGCCACGAATATGACCGCATTGAGGCAAATGTCACTGTCCTACTGTTTTCAGCAGATATTTTCTGTGCATTTACAGTGATGGATGAATAAATAAAGAATGTATTTTGTATTACAAACGACTTGTTACTTTACTATTATCAATAGTTGATACCAGAACACTTTGAACACTGTTTAGTAGGCCTACAAAAAGGTGCTATCTAGAACCTAAAAGGGTTCTTTGGCTGCCCTCATATGAGAACCCTTTGAAGAACCCTTTTTGGTTGCAGGTAGAATGCTTTTGGTTCCAGGTAGAACTCTTTTGGGTTCAATGTAGAACCCTTTCCACAGAGGGTTCTACATGGAACCCAAAATGGTTTTACCTGGAACCAAAAAGGGTTCTCCTATGGGGACAGCCGAATAACATTTTTTGAACCTTTATTTCTATAGGTTACTGCAGTTTCCCAAACCTCCATCTGGTTCCTTATTTGATACAATACAAGCACACCTGATTCAAATGTCCAACTAATCACCAGGCCCTTCATTAGTGGTCCGCTGTAGCTCATTTGGTAGAGCATGGCACTTGCGATAGTGGGTTCGATTCCCAGGACCACCCATACATGTAAAATACAGTATATGCAAGCATGACTGTAAGTCGCTTTGGATAAAAACTGCCTGCTTATGGCATATATTATTATTAGTTCAGCTTATCACCAGGCTCTTCATTAGTTGGCTGGGGGTAATCGAGGAGAGGTTTGGGAAACAGTTCGCTACAGTTTACTCCAGTCATTTCAGTAGATGTTCATATCTTCAGAGTCCAACAATAAAGAACTAGATGGACTAGGTAAGAGGACACTGTCTTCTGGCCACTGACAATTCTCCACTCATGCTTACGAGACAGTGGAAACCTTCGTATGGGTCTCTCATTGGACAAGGCACAAGCTGTGGCGGCCAAAGACAAGAAAATGTTCTTGAAATATTGGCTACATGAAATTGTATGTTTGTGAGGCTGAAAACAAGAGGCATTTTGCCTCCAGTTTCCTTTCTACAGTTAATAGTCAACGATTTATCATAATCAATTGCCTAATGCTGAATATAAAGCCGTGCTGAGTTATTGTGTGTTTTGCACGCAAGGAGAAATGCTACGTTCATGTGTTTGTCGGTAATAGGAAACTCTGAAATGTCCAGCTGGGAAGTTGGCGAAACAACTATGAGTTATGGTGCATCTGGCACTTTATCAAGGGAGTGAATGCACAAATACTAACTTACTCTCTCATTTGAAGACTATAAATATGACAAAACACCAACAAGTCAAGTAGGCCTTCCATTTTTCACTCATTTGCAACAACCATGAAGCTGTGGCCTAAATGTGCTCATTGAGAGTGGCATGATTGGCATTGTCGACTGTCAAATCTTCGGTTTGTCTTTGAAATGAACCAAAACAAACAAACAAAGACATCTTTCAGTAGGATCATTACTCTTACTTAGCACTTCACAAGGCCTGGAAGGCTGGAACAAACCAAACAATCCCTCATTGCTTTACTCAAAGCCCCTCCAAAGATCACTCTAAAAACCATCAAGTTTGTTCTCAATGGTTGTATATGACTTTATTGAGTCCTGTTTTGTCTACAGCCAAATCATTGAGATTTATCGTCCACATTCAGATTTTTTTCCATTAAAGTCTGGGATTACACAGCCACATTGAACAGTCAAAGACCGACATTTGCATTGATAGTGTACAGTGGGCTTATATTCTTGGAGATGTTTCTACGTTTTTAACATGATACACACTGTGTAGAACCTAAATTGAATATATACTGTAAAGTAGCTATACAGTAGCCTCCTAATTGTATCACTTATTTTCTGTGGCATTCCACGCTTGGAAACCTTACATTTTTCTACATATATATTTTTTTCCTCAGTTATTAAACTATTTTACAGACTAAAATTATACTTTTCGGAAAGTGACCTTTTGTTGGAAATGTGTTTGACAGATGTTCAATAACCTTGAAAAACCATCAATAGGTTCCTGAAAATGTTTGAATGAGCTTGTTTTTCACTATTTCCATGCCAAAGTGAAATCTGTTCTTTTTCAATTTGGCAGATCAACATATTGTGTAATATGACTGGGCATATTCCAATGGAAATGTCAGTACTGATATTGGTATTAAAATTGATTATTACTATACACTATGGGCGCTTTTAAAATGAGGCCCTGTCGGCAATGCAGGTCTGGGTGTGTAGACTAGCAGTACAGAAAATCCTCAATTAGTTGGGTAATTTTAGTTGACCTTTTATCACTGTCTTTGGAGAGTCTTGCTAATTTGGAGAATCTGCAAATGTTCATGAAAATTTTTATTGGGTTATGATGAATCAGCTGTACAACATCAATCTCAATCGCACTCCACACAACCCTTTCTCACCTGGACAAAAGGAACACCTATGTGAGGATGCTGTTCATTGACTACAGCTCAGCGTTCAACACCATAGTGCCCAAAAAGCTCATTACTAAGCTAAGGACCCTGGGACTAAACACAATGCAACTGGATCCTGGACTTCCTGACGGGCCACCCCCAGTTGGTAAGGGTAGGCAACTACACATCCGCCACACTGATCCTTCGACACTGGGGCCCCTCAGGGGTGCGTGTTTTGTCCTCTTTTGTACTTCCTGTTCACTCATGACCAAGCACGACTCCAACACCATCATTAAGTTTGATGACGACACAACAGTGGTAGTGTCTGATCACAGACTACGATGAGACATCCAATAGGGATGAGGTCAGAGACCTGGCCGTGTGGTGCCAGGACAACAACCTCTGCCTCAATGTGAGCAAGACAAAGGAGATGATCGTGGACTACAGGAAAAGGAGGGCCGAACAGGCCCCCATTAACATCGACGGAGCTGTAGTGGAGCAGGTTGAGAGTTTCAAGTTCCTTGGTGTCCACATCACCAACAAATTATCATGGTAAAACACACCAAGACAGTCAGGAAGAGGGCACGACAAAACCTATCCCCCCTCAGGAGACTGAAAAGATTTGGCATGGGTCCCCAGATCATCAAAAAGTTCTACAGCTGCACCATCGAGAGCATCCTGACTGGTTGCATCACCGCCTGGTGTGGCAACTGCTCGGCATCTGACCGTAAGGCACTACAGAGGGTAGCGCGTACGGCCCAGTATATCACTGGGGCCAAGCTTCCTGCCATCCAGGACCTATATACTAGGCGTGTCAGCGAAAGGCCCAGAAAATTGTCAGAGACTCCAGTCACCCAAGTCATGGACTGTTTTCTCTGCTACCGCCAAGCTTCTACCCCGAAGCTATAAGACTGCTGAACAATTAATCAAATGGCCACCCAAACTATTTAAATTCCCCCCCCCCCCAACCCTTGTTTTTACACTGCTGCTACTCGCTGTTTATTATCAATGCGTAGTCACTTTACCCCTACCTACATGTACAAATTACCTCGACTAACCTGTACCGCCGCACATTGACTCAGTACCGGTACCCCCTGTATACAGCCTCGTTATTGTTATGTCATTTTATTGTGTTACTTTTTACTTTAGTTTATGTAGTAAATATTTTCTTAACTCTATTTCTTGAACTGCATTGTTGGTTAAGGGCTTGCATTTCATGGTAAGGTCTACACTTGTTGTACTCAGCGCATGTGACAAATAAAATTAGATTGGATTGGATTTTTTTTTTTAAATTGTATTTATTTAACCTTTATTTAACTAGGCAAGTCAGTTAAGAACAAATTCTTATTTACAATGATGGCCTACCAAAAGGCAAAAGGCCTCCTGCGTGGACGGGGGCCCAGGATTAAAAATAAAAAATAAACACAATATAAATATAGGACAAAACACATATCACAACAAGAGAGACAACACAACACTACATAAAGAGAGACCTAAGACAACAACATAGCAAGGCAGCAACACATAACAACACAGCATTGTAGCAACACAACATAACAACAACATGGTAGCAACACAACATGATAGCAACACAAACATGGTATAAACATTATTGGGCACAGGCAACAGCACAAAGGGCAAGAAGGTAGAGACAACAATAAATCACACAAAGCAGCCTCAACTATCAGAAGTAGTGTCCATGATTGAGTCTTTGAATGAAGAGATTGAGATAAAACTGTCCAGTTTTAGTTTGAATATGTTCCCAACTTAAATGTCTTAAGAGCAGCAAATCAGATGAACCGCTAGCCGCTGAAGGCATGCTGCTTGGTAATGAAGCAGGGTTTCTCCAAAGTTTCTCTAGATGCCATGGACCTTGAAACTATAAACACCTCTCTTTGCAAAAATAAATATATAATAATTTGTTGCCACATTCCATGGAAACTGCACTTTATGAAAAGATTTATATCATTTTCAATATCCAGGCCAGCGCTGGTATGCTATGACCGTTTCATTCTAAGTGGACTAGAATTGTTATACCGTGAAGAGGCAATTAGTAAAGCACACTAAGTACTATTTTCAATAATTTACACTTTTACTTTTATGGATATTTTACAACCACCTCGTTTCAGGTGCTGAGATATGCAATAAATCATTTTCTCACTTCTCGTGACAGTACAAAGAGACAATCTGGCATAATTACAGAATAACGAGCCCTTAACTCCACGGCGGTTAACAAAGTTATGCTTTCTCTCCGTTAACTGACTGTCCAGACGTTATTTAGTTATTCCACATGTGTTTCTGATACAAAATAATGACCCTACCCTACCTATGTTGGGAGAGAGTTCTGGAGGCTAGTCTGAAATATTGGCTGTTCCTTGGAGTGGTTGTCATCTACTCAGACTCAATACTACTCACTCAGATAGATACAGGGACGAGAACCATTAGATTGTATGGAGACTTTTGGGCGCCTTGGAAAAGAACGGTTGGATACTGAGTAGAGCTTTTCTTTAGAGATAGGCCACCCGAACAGAGTGTGATACTCATATAGACGCAGGGAAGATGAGACCAGGAGTACCATGACAGTGTGAAGACTTCAGGTCTCCCTGGAAAGAGCAGTCGGATACTGAATGCTAATATCCAACTTTTGCTTAGTGGTAGGGCCACCCACAGACTCCACGGTACCCACCAAGATTAATGAGGCAGCGTCAAGTCTCTGGGTACACAGATTCCAAATGTATCAGCAAGAGGAACAAACGAGTCGTCCTCGTAGAAAGTTCTAGTGCTGCCATTGTAGGTTCCAGAAGACTGAAACGCTTGATGATTAATAGAATGCTTTTATTTGGCACTCGTATTGGCATCCAAGGCCTAGACAGGCCGACTTTAGCACTTAGGACTGGTAAGAAATCTGTCTCTTCACATACAACTGATGAGGGTAATGGGAGAGAAGCAGACTAATGACATACTACAGAATGATTCGTATCCTGATATTGTCGTCTTTTTTGGGGCCTGTGTTGGATGTCTGTGTTGGATGTCTGTGTTGGATGTCTGTGTTGGTAAGAGTAATGTTTGAAAAGACAGCTGTCCTTTCTGCTTCCGTAGGACTTCACAAATAAATGGATATATGACAGGCTTCTTCTACAGAGTAAGTCATGTGATAAAAATGTGTACGGTGCATTTCAAGAATTACAGTATGCTTTATGTGTTGGTCTGACCACGGGGTTGGTGTCAGTGTTCATACACCTGACATTACTTTACAGACCGCTGACATAGTCACTTCTGTGCTCGCCTGTATAGAAAAGCGTATTGTTAGCTTAAACAAAGATGTGTCAGTGTCTCTCGGTGACTCTCTCCACTTGTTCATTTGGAGTCTCCAGTCATAACTTGTCAGCAGTAACCACAAAGAATATGTGGTCGGACACTCACAAACACCAAGCACCTTTTCACAGTGTCTTCTGTCTAAGGTCTTTGTTTTTGTACATAGAAAATCAAGTCATTTTCCAGGTGGGGAAAAAAGTAATTTGTCCATAAAGTATTTTTAGAAAAGCCTGATAGACTCATTGTTATAGCAAAGGTGCAGACAATTAATTATATTAATGTCTAAAGTTATTATTTTCCGTTGCTAAATTGCTAAATCTTTTGCTCAACACCAGCTAAGTGGCAGTCTGTTCATTGGGCATGGCAGTCACTACGATTGGCTGAGACTGAAGGCTTTATCATCCTAAAGCTCACATTTTCCATTACCTCTTGTTGTTGCAACATACTTTTTACATAATCCATTTTTTCTCTTGCAAATTGTCAAATCATTTCAATCAGCCTAAAATGACGCATGCCCCGAGTCCAAGAAAAGAGCCGTTCTTACTTCAGCGGTGATCCAAACAGACTGGCTGCGTAGCCTCACTGCCAACTTCCAATTCCTGGCTGGACCCCTGCCTGGTCCAACCACTGCTCTCTGTCTATTCTCAACTTCTCAGTCACTTTGCCCCAGCGATGATTAAACAGTTGTATTAGTGCCTAATGGAAATACCCAGAGCCATGCAACAAGTATGTAATAGTTACATAATAACTCATCTAGAAGACCATGCTCAAGCCCAGACATCATGGGCCTTGGGCTCTGTGACGTGAAGGATCACCAATTAATACTGTGCGTAGTAACTGTCGGCCAGTCTGATCTACTGTAACATCGGCTTCAGAGAAGAATTGGAAGTATGGTAAAGGGAGACTAGATATAAATGTTGTATAGTTCCGTGCTTTTGTGAGGAGAATCTGGATCTCATATAAATATATGCTGAGGCCTTCCTCTGTGTTTGATTTCCTTATCTCTCGTCATAGTTATTTTAGAGTATGGCCCTGTATCCTCCCTACATAGACTAGTATCCTCATTGGGTCCATATGGTCTATATATTTCCTAACTGTCTATAAAAGCCAAGGTTTGCTGATTTAGGCTACCTGCCCACCCAGCCATTCTATTGTATAGAAATTCCTGTTTCCAGCCAACGGAATTTCTACAACCACCGATGAAATGTGACCGATTTTATCTATTTGAAGACATTTTAAAGGACAAGCTCTTTTCTTTCATGTTATTCAATTGTTACCATGCACATGCAACAAGATAGCTCAGATGTGCGAGTGCCTATTAGAATTTTAAAGGACAAGCACTAAAAACAAGAATATGAATACAAGGCGCTGTCGACACAAAGTCGAGACAGACTTGTTGTAAACGTGACGTAGACACGTCTGACCGTCCGGCGTATCTTTCAAATCAAACATTTCTATCCTAAACGCGGGTTGTTATGCAACATTATTTATCGTATAGAGAATGCAGAAGAAGGCTCCGCCGGTCTGCAATCATGTCCTAAGTGTATTTTACTGGGTTTTACCTGGAAGACGGATAGGCCTGCTGGAACACACTGGAGCTTCATTATAAACGGATGAGAGCAACAGTGAAACACTCATGCCTTGGCAGAACAGATCCTACCCAGGTTGTTACATGGACCCCTACTTTGATCTCTGAGAGATTTGTTATATTGTATTCCTTAATCAGCCCAGTGGAAATCATCTGATGTATAGATTGGGAAGGGCGCGATAAACTGCAGGAGCCGAGAAAATAAACGTTATGGTTTGACTGGTTGAAATAATGGAGTGAGGATGCATGATGGATGATGGAGGTTTATTGATGTGGCGCCAAAGCACTCACTCTCTCCTTTTCCTTTCTGTTTATCCTGGCAGCCATCTTTGTTTTTCTGCCTCCATGAGAACCAAATTTCCACCATACTGTACAGATCAAGGTGTGACCGACTAGTGCATGCCAGCAGGCCTATCTAGGCCCGTTACAAAGAGATCTCCTGCATGTCACAAGACTGTTAGCCCTCTGAGCCGAAGCCTGGGCATTAGCTCTGGGTCTTCAGGTCTCGGGCAAGGGTACTTATCATAAGAGTGTGGTTACCAGAATCACCTCTGTTACAAAGGCCTCTCCTTTGGTTGGGAGGAAAGACCCATCGATATAGTGCTTGAGGATCGGGCCATCTGTCTGCTGTATCGTACTAGCAGACCTATTAGCAGTGTGATGACAGACTGGAGAATCAAACCCCGGTCTTTAGAGACATGTTCGCAGAAGTTGTTGGTTTCATCACCGTTTCAGTACACCTAACAGTTGTTTTACGGTCAGATAGCCTACTGTGCCACTCACAGACAGGTGTAAATCAAACACCCCCACTTCAGAAACCACACATTCACAGTTTAAATAGAGCCGGGTCTTCAACCCTTAGGCCTTTGGCCTGCAAACGCTATTCTAAGAAAAAATATGATTTGTGGGATAGGTAGGGTCAACCAAAGAATGCTTCATGTTCCCAGGTAGCATCTTATTCCTACCCTTTGCGCTCTCCCTCGGTCTCAGTAGCATCCTGCTAAGGTAACAGATGGTGTTAACCTTTCTCATCATGTAAAGGGCTTTAGTTGGTTCATCCAGACATCCAGTAGCTGTGTTAACACCTCGTACCATTGTCAGCAAGATTGATGGGACTCTTGTTATCACATTTCAGATCCTTTATAGACCAGGACCAGGAAGAAGAGATGGATTTCTCGGGACACCTGTATAAATACAGATGATCGAGTTTCTTGTCCATTTATATTGTCCATGTCAGAATCTCTCCATTCTAATTCCATTTACACCTGTTGGGTTTTCATTTCTCTTTCTCTCTTTCGCTCTCTATCGGTCTCTCTCTCTCTTTCTACCTCTCTCTTTCTTTCATGATTCTCACTCCTTTGAACATGGCCCATCTGTTTTTTGGTCCGCCTTAGTCGGCCCTTTGCCGGGTGCCAAGCGCTGCGCAGTCGAGAATTTTAGTAAATCTTAGCGGATTAGCCATTTCTAATATACACAGTGACTTGTTTTTCAGAAAAAGAGCGCAGAGAGTGCATCCAAACGAATGTGTGCGTGAGCAAGAGAATTACTGTGATGCTGTTGTGCTGCATGTCATATGTCCGCTCCCATAAAAACAGTTACAACTTTTTGCGAGCCAACGTCATTAAGTCTCGTGGCGAAGGAGTCGTCTCAGACCTTTGATTTATGTGAAGTGGAATGCTTCTCTATCCGAATTGGAATTGACCCATCCATAAAGTCAAACAGTATGTGAAGGTATCCCCACAACTGGACACATACATGTTCTTGCAACATCCTAAGAAACGTGTCTAGAACTCTGATGTTGTATATTCTGAGAACGTGGTAATCACCTTTTGGGTATGTGCCAAAGCATGCTCAAGATTTCCCAGAAGGATTTTTCTAACGTAGATGGAATGTTCCACAAACTAACTGAAAACTGAACACTCAAACATTACTGGTAACATTACCAAAACGTTCGCTCTCCCTAGAATTGTTAGCTGGGAGCAGGGGTGAGGGGTCGACAAATAAGCGGCACACATTGGAAGCCCAGCATGTGAATGCATTTAGGCAGGAATGCAGGATATGCCATCTAAGATTCACGACCGTGCTTTGATCAGTGTCTGCCCCTGATTTACTGGCCTGGATCGAAGATTTGTGTGTGGGTTTATTGGCGAGAGTAAATTGAGGACAGCGGACTCCTAGTTCAAAACTGTTAGCAGTTTAAAGTGCTACACCTCCTTCATGCCCAGGTATGTCGGAACAGGTTATGGAGTCCTTTTAATGGTGTGGCTGTGTGTGTGTTGGTGTGTGTGCGTGCGTGCGTGAACGTTTTATCCGAGTAGACAGCATTTGGTTGTGCTCACCCTTATGAGGAAATATTGCAGTCAGAGTGCAGTTATTCTGCAATTACTGCATCCAAAATAGCACAGTCGCCTGCAGTTACTAAACCTTTACTGCAGTTTCAATTGCAATCTTTTTTTGTTAGTGGAGTAGCAACTGTTCCATGCTACCGCAAGTCACCGTGCTGGCTCTGATATATGTTTGGATCCATAGAAATACTTCAGCTAAATATGTAGATGTGGATGATGCATGTATCACCTAGCTTGGTCCCAGACCTGTTTGTGCCCTGAACTGTTGTGTCATGCCAACCATGTTTGACCATAGGAGTTGGCAAGACATTACAAACTGATCTGCATCAGGATATCACCTACTAGCAGACTTCATTTGACTGGCCCCACAGACTGACCCCTGTCTGACTCACAGGAGCTGGTGGTGAGGTGTGAAACAGGCCTTGTCTCATAATGAACTGTGTACGAGGCCAAGTAGTGTTGTTTCTCCATAATATCCCGTCATTAAGTCAATCTGTGTTTCGTCTTGGCTCATGACGTTGATACGAAGAGACATGACCATTCTGTATTGCTCCCCTTCAACTCATTTGCGGGTGGTGGTTCCAATTCTTCTAAACCCGGGTTTCCATTTTGTTTACATCTTCAACATGTTTCGGGACTGAAATGTGTCTGCCAGTAAACAAACAACTGCCTGTGTTTGTGTCACGCACCCTTAGAAGTCGAGAGGAGTGACGATTTTGGACGTTCGGGTTCAAATAAGCGGTTTGTGCGGCGGGTGTTTGCGTCCATCTTGTTCTCACATTCTCTCACAGAGCAGCATCTTCCCAAATGTGTTTCATTAGGGATCTTTCAACAGGACTCAAAACGTTTTGCCACTGTGTCCAACACTGAAACACATGTCGGGAAATGAGGACATAGTGCCTTACATGGAGCACTAGGCACCATATTCAAACCCTTCCCTAACTTATATGTGGTTAGAGTACTGTATATAATACTGTGTTGTTTCCAATATCATCCTAATCTCAGATGAGTCAGCATACAGTATGTAGGGATATGATAAGGCATTTTTTAATCATCAACAACATCCATTGCCGTTCTGTGCTCACTTAGATACGAGCGCTAGCACTTGCCCACATCCTCAGTCAACGGGACTGTGGGAGCTCCATTTGTCAAACAGGCAAACCTGATACGCTGTGTTATTGTGCTTCTTTCAACTGCTCCAAACGGTAACACTGCCCCTCCTACTCCCAGGAGGGGGGTCTCAACCACCACCCCACCCCGTCATTCCCCCATCTACTGTCATCCCTCATCTGCAAAAGGAAGGCTTTGTCAGGATGTCTCACTTTGGCAGTTTAACTTGATAGGGAACCATTGAGGGCTTGTGGGTGGCAAAGGGTACAATTTCCTCTTCGGTAGTGGAAAAAAAAGGAGATTTCCCGGGATGAATCATCCATAGGTCTCTCTGTCACTCTGTTCTCTCTATCTCTCTGTCCTCTATCCATATGTCTCCTCTCTGTCGCTCTGTTCTCTCTGTCCGCTATCCATAAGTCTCCTTTCTGTCTCTGTCACTCTGTTCTCTCTATCTCTCTGTCCTCTATCCATATGTGTCCTCTCTGTCTCTTTCTGTTGCTCTGGTCTCTCTATCTCTCTGTCCTCTATCCATGTCTCCTTTCTGTCTCTCTGTCACTGTTCTCTCTATCTCTCTGTCCTCTATCCATATGTCTCCTCTCTGTCACTCTGTTCTCTCTATCTCTCTGTCCTCTATCCATGTCTCCTCTCTGTCTCTCTGTTCTCTCTATCTCTCTGTCCTCTATCCATATGTCTCCTCTCTGTCACTCTGTTCTCTCTATCTCTCTGTCCTCTATCCATGTCTCCTCTCTGTCACTCTGTTCTCTCTATCTCTCTGTCCTCTATCCATATGTCTCCTCTCTGTCACTCTGTTCTCTCTATCTCTCTGTCCTCTATCCATGTCTCCTCTCTGTCACTCTGTTCTCTCTATCTCTCTGTCCTCTATCCATGTCTCCTCTCTGTCACTCTGTTCTCTCTATCTCTCTGTCCTCTATCCATGTCTCCTCTCTGTCACTCTGTTCTCTCTATCTCTCTGTCCTCTATCCATGTCTCCTCTCTGTCACTCTGTTCTCTCTATCTCTCTGTCCTCTATCCGTCTCCTCTCTGTCACTCTGTTCTCTCTATCTCTCTGTCCTCTATCCATGTCTCCTCTCTGTCTCTCTCTTCTCTATATAGTGACAGAGGACACCTATGTATAGAAGAGAGAGAACTCCATGTTTACAGTGTAGAGAGATTGAGAGAAGACAGATGAAATCTAAGAGAATAGAGAGACAAAGAGAAGAGAGAGAGAGAGAGATCTAGGAATAGAGGACATCTAGAGCAGACCACAGAGAAGCATTAGAGAAAGGTGGAATATATCACATAGCACAGGCAGCAGCACCACCACTACTTTGATTTAACTCTGAGCAGCACAGTCTCTCTGAGCCAGCTGTCTCTGTAAGCAATCAACACAGAGGCAGAAACACATGGCCCAGCCTCGGCCACAAGTCATGCAATCCTCATTCTTTTGGGTTTATTGTTTACATGCCGGCCCAGCGCCGGCCAAACAGCCACTTCAGTCAGTGTATGCCTAATTGAGCGGACAATGTGGACATGACCATTTTTCCTAGTAGGGTAGTCTAGTATAATTGTCATGACGAGGGCGGCAGGTAGCCTAGCGGTTTGAGTGTTGGGCCAGTAACCGAAAGGTCACTAGTTCGAATCTCAGAGCCGACAGAGTGAACAATCGGTCGATGAGCAAGGCATTTGACCCTAATTGCTCCAGGGTCGTTGGTGACTTGACCCTGTCTGTGACCCCACTCTCTGAGGATGTCTCATTAGGACAAATGTAAGCCCCCACCAAATGATTAGTTGGGGCACTCGCAGCATTCTGGTGCTGGAGAAAATGGGACAGTGGGTGGAATGCTGTAAGCAGTGGAGTGTTCTGGGCTGAGTATTCCGGAGTCTGTTAGTACTCCTAGAGAGCTTGTCCAGTACTGCGGAGAGACCTTGGGTCATCTGGCAGATAGTGCTCTGTGCGCCACTAGAGGTTGCTTAAGACTGGATGGGTGGTTTTGAGGGTAACAGGTTCTCTCTCTCTTCTCTCCTCCTCCTCCCTCACTTTCCGGTGGGAGACAGTTCAGGAGAAGTGCACGGCCGCACGTACACTAGAGAGAATTCACAATCACGAAGTCCTCCTTCTTGGTTTGTGCCTGATCATGTATTACAGTGAATGGTGTATTTATAGTTTATCTGACGCCCTTCCAAATGGTTTTTTAAAATTCCAAATGTTTCTTTAATTCGCTCTCTGGATGTAATGGCCACCCAGATGCAGCAAATACCACATGCTGTGAGTCAGGACACGTGTGTTGAGCTTGTAACTACATGTACTGGACAATGTGTGCTGTATCACAAATAAACTGTACAAATTCTTAGTGAACTTTAGCAAAAGTGCAGACTGCAGCCCTGTTGAATGAATCCAGTGTGTATTGAAAAGGGGATGGAGAAGTCAGGATTTAGCAATGCTGACTCGAAACGCAGCTGAAATTGATTACAAGTCCATTTGTGACCTCTCTTACCATTGGAAATTGGTTTATAAACTACTCACTTTAGAGACTGCAACTTAATTGCATGGCGTGCCGTGATACACTATATATACAAAAGTATGTGGACACCCCTTCGAATTAGTGGATTCGACTATTTCAGCCACACCCGTTGCTGACAGGTGTATAAAATCGAGCACACAGCCATGCAATCTCCAAAGACAAACATTGCCAGTAGAATGGCCTTACTGAAGAGCTCAGTGACTTTCAACGTGATACCGTCATAGGATGCCACCTTTCCAACAAGTCAGTTTGTTAAATGTCTGCCCTGCTAGAGCTGCCCCGGTCAACTGTAAGGGCTGTTATTGTGAAGTGGAAACGTCTAGGAGCAATAACGGCTCAGTCGCGAAGTGGTAGGCCACACAAGCTCACAGAACGGGACCACCGAGTGCTGAAGCAGGTAACGTTTAAAAATCGTCTGTTCTCGGTTGCAACACTCACTACGAGTTCCAAACTCCCTCTGGATGCAACATCAGCACAATAACTTTTCGTCAGGATTTTCATGAAATGGGTTTCCATGGCCAAGCAGCCTCACTCAAGCCTAAGATCACCATGTGCAATGCCAAGCGTCGGCTGGAATGGTCCAAAGCTCGCCGCCATTGGACTCTGGAGCAGTGGAAACGCGTTCTCTGGAGTGATAAATCATGCGTCACAATCTGGCAGTCCGACGGACACATCTGGGTTTGGCAGATGCCAGGAGAACGCTATCTGCCCCAATGCATAGTGCCAACTGTAAAGTTTGGTGGAGGAGGAATAATGGTCTGGGGCTGTTTTTTATGGTTCGGGCCCCTTAGTTCCAGTGAAGGGAAATGTTAACACTACAGCAAACAACGACATTCTAGAAGATTCTGTGTTTCCAACTTTGTGACAATAAAGTTGTTCCTGTTTCAGCATGACAATGCCCCCTTGCACAAAGCGATGTCCATACAGAAATGGTTTCTCGAGATCGGTGTGGAAGAAGTTGACTGGCCTGCACGGAGCCCAGTCCTCACTAATGCTCTCTTCCAACATCTAGTGGAAAGCCTTCCCAGAAGAGTGGAGGCTGGAATGGCAGGGACCAACTCCATATTAATGCCCATGATTTTGGAATGAGATGTTCGACAGGCAGATGTCCACATACTTTTGTAGTGTAGCGTATCTTGTAGTTTTAGCCTGAACTACAGTATGTTACGTCTGTTGATACTGTAGATATCTAAATAGTGGATACTACCTGGTTTAAGGGTGTACATACTTTCTATGCTACCTGCTTTAAGGGTGTACATACTTTCTATACTACATGGTTGAAGGGTGTACATACTTCTAAAATACCTGGTTGAAGGGTGTACATACTTTCTATACTACCTGGTTGAAGGGTGTACATACTTTCTATTCTACCTGGTTGAAGGGTGTACATACTTCTAAAATACCTGGTTGAAGGGTGTACATACCCCGTTGGTATCTCTTTTCATCTTTTAGCACCTGTTCCTCTGTCAGTTGGTGGCGGTAGAGTAAACAGGTGAACAGCAGTAAAACGTCCTACTTTCTGTAGTATGCAGTTTAATCCTGGCCTCAGTATTGCTGCGTTCTGTTATATTTCTGCCGTGTAGTTATTTACTATAGTTGCTGTGTACACTTTCTAAGAATGAGCTGTTTATAACCGTTCTTCTCCTGCTTTTACCATACCATATGCCCTCCTCTCCTGTTTCCTTTACCAGGCTATTCCCCAACCCACTACCCCTTACATAACACCACAGACTCACACACACTACCACCCCACTCACCCCTCTCTCTCACCCCACCCCCACCGTACTCAGTGGGAACTAAGTGGGATGAATGGGCTACCTGGAAATCTCACTGTTTCAAATGACGGCCGTGTGGAAGTGGAGCTGTGAGCCCTGGTGTTATTATCCTCCTGCCGTTCATTCACAAAAATCTCAGAGACACTAAAGAGGTTACCTACACCCCTCACCCCACCGGCCACCGCTCTCCTCCCTCACAGAGAGACACTAGAGAGGTTACCTACACCCCTCACCCCACCGGCCACCGCTCTCCTCCCTCACAGAGAGACACTAGAGAGGTTACCTACACCCCTCACCCCACCGCCCACCGCTCTCCTCCCTCACAGAGAGACACTAGAGAGGTTACCTACACCCCTCACCCCACCGGCCACCGCTCTCCTCCCTCACAGAGAGACACTAGAGAGGTTACCTACACCCCTCACCCCACCGGCCACCGCTCTCCTCCCTCACAGAGAGACACTAGAGAGGTTACCTACACCCCTCACCCCACCGGCCACCGCTCTCCTCCCTCACAGAGAGACACTAGAGAGGTTACCTACACCCCTCACCCCACCGGCCACCGCTCTCCTCCCTCACAGAGAGACACTAGAGAGGTTACCTACACCCCTCACCCCACCGGCCACCGCTCACCTCCCTCACAGAGAGACACTAGAGAGGTTACCTACACCCCTCACCCCACCGGCCACCGCTCTCCTCCCTCACAGAGAGACACTAGAGAGGTTACCTACACCCCTCACCCCACCGGCCACCGCTCTCCTCCCTCACAGAGAGACACTAGAGAGGTTACCTACACCCCTCACCCCACCGGCCACCGCTCTCCTCCCTCACAGAGAGACACTAGAGAGGTTACCTACACCCCTCACCCCACCGGCCACCGCTCACCTCCCTCACAGAGAGACACTAGAGAGGTTACCTACACCCCTCACCCCACCGGCCACCGCTCTCCTCCCTCACAGAGAGACACTAGAGAGGTTACCTACACCCCTCACCCCACCGGCCACCGCTCTCCTCCCTCACAGAGAGACACTAGAGAGGTTACCTACACCCCTCACCCCACCGGCCACCGCTCTCCTCCCTCACAGAGAGACACTAGAGAGGTTACCTACACCCCTCACCCCACCGGCCACCGCTCTCCTCCCTCACAGAGAGACACTAGAGAGGTTACCTACACCCCTCACCCCACCGGCCACCGCTCTCCTCCCTCACAGAGACACTAGAGAGGTTACCTACACACCTCACCCCACCGGCCACCGCTCTCCTCCCTCACAGAGAGACACTAGAGAGGTTACCTACACCCCTCACCCCACCGGCCACCGCTCTCCTCCCTCACAGAGAGACACTAGAGAGGCTACCTACACCCCTCACCCCACTGGCCACCACTCTCCTCCCTCACAGAGAGACACTAGAGAGGTTACCTACACCCCTCACCCCACCGGCCACCGCTCTCCTCCCTCACAGAGAGACACTAGAAAGGTTACCTAAACCCCTCACCCCACCGGCCACCGCTCTCCTACCTCACAGAGAGACACTAGAGAGGTTACCTACACCCCTCACCCCACCGGCCACCGCTCTCCTCCCTCACAGAGAGACACTAGAGAGGTAGGGAGGGACAGGGAGAGTCCCACCCAGCTACCTACACCCCTCACCCCACCGGCCACCGCTCTCCTCCCTCACAGAGAGACACTAGAGAGGTTACCTACACCCCTCACCCCACTGGCCACCGCTCTTCTCCCTCACAGAGAGACACTAGAGAGGTTACCTACACCCCTCACCCCACCGGCCACCGCTCTCCTCCCTCACAGAGAGACACTAGAGAGGTAGGGAGGGACAGGGAGAGTCCCACCCAGTTACCTACACCCCTCACCCCACCGGCCACCGCTCTCCTCACTCACAGAGAGACACTAGAGAGGTTACCTACACCCCTCACCCCACCAGCCACCGCTCTCCTCCCTCACAGAGAGACACTAGAGAGGTTACCTACACCCCTCACCCCACCAGCCACCGCTCTCCTCCCTCACAGAGAGACACTAGAGAGGTAGGGAGGGACAGGGAGAGTCCCACCCAGTTACCTACACCCCTCACCCCACCGGCCACCGCTCTCCTCCCTCACAGAGAGACACTAGAGAGGTTACCTACACCCCTCACCCCACCAGCCACCGCTCTCCTACCTCACAGAGAGACACTAGAGAGGTAGGGAGGGACAGGGAGAGTCCCAACCAGTTACCTACACCCCTCACCCCACCGGCCACCGCTCTCCTCCCTCACAGAGAGACACTAGAGAGGTTACCTACACCCCTCACCCCACCAGCCACCGCTCTCCTCCCTCACAGAGAGACATTAGAGAGGTAGGGAGGGACAGGGAGAGTCCCACCCAGTTACCTACACCCCTCACCCCACCAACCACCGCTCTCCTCCCTCACAGAGAGACACTAGAGAGGTTACCTACACCCCTCACCCCACCAGCCACCGCTCTCCTCCCTCACAGAGAGACACTAGAGAGGTTACCTACACCCCTCACCCCACCAGCCACCGCTCTCCTCCCTCACAGAGAGACACTAGAGAGGTAGGGAGGGACAGGGAGAGTCCCACCCAGTTACCTACACCCCTCACCCCACCGGCCACCGCTCTCCTCCCTCACAGAGAGACACTAGAGAGGTTACCTACACCCCTCACCCCACCAGCCACCGCTCTCCTCCCTCACAGAGAGACACTAGAGAGGTAGGGAGGGACAGGGAGAGTCCCACCCAGTTACGTACACCCCTCACCCCACCAACCACCGCTCCCCTCCCTCACAGAGAGACACTAGAGAGGTTACCTACACCCCTCACCCCACCAGCCACCGCTCTCCTCCCTCACAGAGAGACACTAGAGAGGTAGGGAGGGACAGGGAGAGTCCCACCCAGTTACCTACACCCCTCACCCCAACGGCCACCGCTCTCCTCCCTCACAGAGAGACACTAGAGAGGTTACCTACACCCCTCACCCCACCAGCCACCGCTCTCCTCCCTCACAGAGAGACACTAGAGAGGTAGGGAGGGACAGGGAGAGTCCCACCCAGTTACCTACACCCCTCACCCCACCGGCCACCGCTCTCCTCCCTCACAGAGAGACACTAGAGAGGTTACCTACACCCCTCACCCCACCAGCCACCGCTCTCCTCCCTCACAGAGAGACACTAGAGAGGTAGGGAGGGACAGGGAGAGCCCCACCCAGTTACCTACACCCCTCACCCCACCGGCCACCCCTCTCCTCCCTCACAGAGAGACACTAGAGAGGTAGGGAGGGACAGGGAGAGGCCCACCCAGTTACCTACACCCCTCACCCCACCGGCCACCGCGCTCCTCCCTCACAGAGAGACACTAGAGAGGTTACCTACACCCCTCACCCCACCGGCCACCCCTCTCCTCCCTCACAGAGAGACACTAGAGAGGTAGGGAGGGACAGGGAGAGTCCCACCCAGTTACCTACACCCCTCACCCCACCGGCCACCGCTCTCCTCCCTCACAGAGAGACACTAGAGAGGTAGGGAAGGGACAGGGAGAGCCCCACCCAGTTACCTACACCCCTCACCCCACCGGCCACCTCTCCTCCCTCACAGAGAGACACTAGAGAGGTTACCTACACCCCTCACCCCACCGGCCACCGCTCTCCTCCCTCACAGAGAGACACTAGAAAGGTTACCTACACCCCTCACCCCACCGGCCACCGCTCTCCTCCCTCACAGAGAGACACTAGAGAGGTTACCTACACCCCTCACCCCACCGGCCACCGCTCTCCTCCCTCACAGAGAGACACTAGAGAGGTAGGGAGGGACAGGGAGAGCCCCACCCAGTTACCTACACCCCTCACCCCACCGGCCACCGCTCTCCTCCCTCACAGAGAGACACTAGAGAGGTAGGGAGGGACAGGGAGAGCCCCACCCAGTTACGTACACCCCTCACCCCACCGGCCACCGCTCTCCTCCCTCACAGAGAGACACTAGAGAGGTAGGGAGGGACAGGGAGAGCCCCACCCAGTTACCTACACCCCTCACCCCGCTGGCCACCGCTCTCCTCCCTCACAGAGAGACACTAGAGAGGTAGGGAGGGACAGGGAGAGTCCCACCCAGTTACCTACACCCCTCACCCCACCGGCCACCGCTCTCCTCCCTCACAGAGAGACACTAGAGAGGTTACCTACACCCCTCACCCCACCAGCCACCGCTCTCCTCCCTCACAGAGAGACACTAGAGAGGTAGGGATGGACAGGGAGAGTCCCACCCAGTTACCTACACCCCTCACCCCACCGGCCACCGCTCTCCTCCCTCACAGAGAGACACTAGAGAGGTTACCTACACCCCTCACCCCACCAGCCACCGCTCTCCTACCTCACAGAGAGACACTAGAGAGGTAGGGAGGGACAGGGAGAGTCCCACCCAGTTACCTACACCCCTCACCCAACCGGCCACCGCTCTCCTCCCTCACAGAGAGACACTAGAGAGGTTACCTACACCCCTCACCCCACCAGCCACCGCTCTTCTCCCTCACAGAGAGACATTAGAGAGGTAGGGAGGGACAGGGAGAGTCCCACCCAGTTACCTACACCCCTCACCCCACCAACCACCGCTCTCCTCCCTCACAGAGAGACACTAGAGAGGTTACCTACACCCCTCACCCCACCAGCCACCGCTCTCCTCCCTCACAGAGAGACACTAGAGAGGTTACCTACACCCCTCACCCCACCAGCCACCGCTCTCCTCCCTCACAGAGAGACACTAGAGAGGTAGGGAGGGACAGGGAGAGTCCCACCCAGTTACCTACACCCCTCACCCCACCGGCCACCGCTCTCCTCCCTCACAGAGAGACACTAGAGAGGTTACCTACACCCCTCACCCCACCAGCCACCGCTCTCCTCCCTCACAGAGAGACACTAGAGAGGTAGGGAGGGACAGGGAGAGTCCCACCCAGTTACCTACACCCCTCACCCCACCGGCCACCGCTCTCCTCCCTCACAGAGAGACACTAGAGAGGTAGGGAGGGACAGGGAGAACCCCACCCAGTTACCTACACCCCTCACCCCACCGGCCACCGCTCTCCTCCCTCACAGAGAGACACTAGAGAGGTAGGGAGGGACAGGGAGAGCCCCACCCAGTTACCTACACCCCTCACCCCACCGGCCACCGCTCTCCTCCCTCACAGAGAGACACTAGAGAGGTTACATACACCCCTCACCCCACAGGCCACCGCTCTCCTCCCTCACAGAGAGACACTAGAGAGGTAGGGAGGGACAGGGAGAGCCCCACCCAGTTACCTACACCCCTCACTCCACCGGCCACCGCTCTCCTCCCTCACACAGAGAGACACTAGAGAGGTAGGGAGGGACAGGGAGAGTCCCACCCAGTTACCTACACCCCTCACCCCACCGGCCACCGCTTTCCTCCCTCACAGAGAGACACTAGAGAGGTAGGGAGGGACAGGGAGAGCCCCACCCAGTTACCTACACCCCTCACCCCACCGGCCACCGCTCTCCTCCCTCACAGAGAGACACTAGAGAGGTTACCTACACCCCTCACCCCACCGGCCACCGCTCTCCTCCCTCACAGAGAGACACTAGAGAGGTAGGGAGGGACAGGGAGAACCCCACCCAGTTACCTACACCCCTCACCCCACAGGCCACCGCTCTCCTCCCTCACAGAGAGACACTAGAGAGGTTACCTACACCCCTCACCCCACCGGCCACCGCTCTCCTCCCTCACAGAGAGACACTAGAGAGGTTACCTACACCCCTCACCCCACCGGCCACCGCTCTCCTCCCTCACAGAGAGACACTAGAGAGGTAGGGAGGGACAGGGAGAGTCCCACCCAGTTACCTACACCCCTCACCCCACCGGCCACCGCTCTCCTCCCTCATAGAGAGACACTAGAGAGGTAGGGAGGGACAGGGAGAGCCCCACCCAGTTACCTACACCCCTCACCCCACCGGCTGCCCCCTCACGCCAGGGACCTCATGGTGACATCATGTCTCTGCCAGAGAGCAGATGCATTGTTGTCTGTGACTGGCTCAAACGTCCTTTTTTATTTCTCTCTCGCTCTTTCCCTCCCCTCTTTTTTTCCCTTCTTCCCTCCCTCTGTCCTCTTCCCCTTTTTGTGTGTTTTGTTTTCACAAACAACAAAGGGACGCCAAAGTTTCATCAAGACAGGAGACATCCTTCCTCTCTTTGGCCGTTGAAAAGGGCTGCTCCCCCCTCCTCTCCTCCCACCTCTCTCTTCCCCTCCCTCCCACTTCAATGGCCACATCACACACAGGCAGGGCGTCTGCCACAGGATAGCTTTACCTTGGTCTTTCCTTTCTCTTCTTCAGCACCAGTGTGTGTGTGTGTGTGTGTGTGTGTGTGTGTGTGTGTGTGTGTGTGTGTGTGTGTGTGTGTGTGTGTGTGTGTGTGTGTGTGTGTGTGTGTGTGTGTGTGTGTGTGTGTGTGTGTGTGTGTGTGTTTTCCATCACTCATCGGTGGTCTACTGTTTTTCTTTCCTCACAGGCGCTCAAGGTGACGTCCTGCCTCACTTCTCTGTGATTAACTGGAACCAATGGCACCATCTCTGTTCCGCGGGCTGCATCTCAAATGGCACCCTTTCCCTATAAAGTGCACTACTTTTGACTGGGCCCATAAGGCTGTTGTCGAAAGTGGTGCACTATATGGGGAATAGGGTGAATTTGCGATACATCCAGGGAATGATTTGTCGCTGGCTAGAATGAATGGTTCAAGTTCTGGAAAGATTTTGCTGAGGAGTTGATTAAAATATTCTCTCCCTCCTATTTTGGCGGAGTTAATTCATCATTCTCTTTCAGAGAGCTTTCTCTGGGCATCAGCTCAAGAAAAGTCAGATTAAACCATGCAGTACAGTGATATCCCTTGAGGAAGACATCCTTACACACCACACACACACACACACACACACACACACACACACACACACACACACACACACACACACACACACACACACACACACACACACACACACACACACACACTGTTATGACCTTCAAGATGATATTGATCTTAGATTAGAAATAGCACAATGAATGAATGGAGAAACATATGCCCAGGAAATGATTCTGCATGTATGACTTGGCCTGTGTCTTGATGTTCAGAACATCTGTCTTCTACTAGATACATTTCATCCTTCCTTCTCTCTTTCCCTCCTTTATCCATCGTTCCTGGAGCCTCTGAAACGTCTGCGTTTATCATGTTTCTGGAGAGATACTCATATCAAGTGGAATTATTTCGATTTGTTTAAACCTACGTATGTCGCTCAAGGGGACGGATGCTGAATTTCTTTCTGACCATGTACAATTTGTATTATGTTGAAATCCAGCATCATGAACATCCCCTTTCACTTGGATTGACTTCTTTCAGAATGGTCTGATATCTGACCCTTATTGAATGCCTTTGGAACATCAAGATGTGCTGGCTGCCGAAGGCTCAGTTCCAATGTCCACACAGGCATACTGCTTCCAATGAAGCAATGTATTGGCCATGCTAATATGGATATTGGAAACGGAGCCTTTATTTACACCTGGTCCGTTCAAACTCCAGCATGCTAACGTTAGGTGGTCATCCCTCAATCTAAAGTCTGGCTGAGATGCACCTCGGGCTACACTGACACCAGCCGCACTGCAGAGAATAGCAGATCCTGTATTCAGAGTGTCAATGCAGGAATGCTGGTCTAGGAACAGGTCCCCCATGTCCATGTAATGTCATTCATCATGATCTAAAGGCAAAACTGATCCTACATCAGCCCTATGACACTTATAGACATCCCACCTGCGCAGCAGCACCAGAAATGACACCATCTGTTTACCCAGATCAGAGAGAGAGAGAGGGAAAGAGAGAGTAGGTCTGTGTCCCGTCATGGGTGGTATGATGTAGTCATTGGCAGGTAAAACGATCCTCTATATAAAAAACCAGATCTTACACTGTCATGAGAAATTAGCAGTAGCACTCCCCTAAGACTCCAGTTTTTTCAAGGATATGGCAAAACACTTTTTACCATATAAATGATGGTGGCTCGGTGTGAGAGTATCCATGGAGATTGGAACAACAGCTGTAAAACAAACCGGCGAGGGAAGACATTTTCAGGGTGGGTGGGGATGAGCAATCGGAGGCTTGCAGAGGGCTGACGGTGCGTGACCAGGCTAACGAAGTCACACTCTCCAGTCTCCAAGTACCAAACATGTGACCTTCAAAGCATACTCCTTTTCGGATAGCAGTCACAGACTGTGACAAATAGCAGCTTTTTATTGAAGAAGTGTGCAACTCGAAACCGAACCAGTTTACAGGATGGCAGTCTTTGCCAAGAGTGTCAAGGCTTGTATTGTATTAGTGGCTTGATTAAATGGAGATATTCAATATTATACCCATAGAAATATAATTACTAGAATGGGGTTCCCCATCCAAGTCAATGTCCCATGATCTAGTTATTCTTGTTTATAAACTGGGTGTTTCGAGCCCAGTTTATGACAAAAACTGGGTATGACAAAACATTTATTTTTACTGCTCTAATTACGTTGGTTACCAGTTTATAATAGCAATAAGGCACCTGGGAGGTTTGTGGTATATGGCCAATATACCACTCCTGGTTGAGTCGTGCCTAAGAACAGCTTTTAGCCGTGGTATATTGGCCATATACCACATCCCCCCGGGCCTTATTGCTTAAATTACCTCTTCTTCTCTCCTCTAAGTAGGCTGTTGTCTGTAGTGACGGCAAACATACAACTGGAAACAAAACAACTCCTTTCATGTGTATTGTTCATAAGAAGATAAATGAAAATGAAGACTGCATGCAAAATATTTCTGTGCTAGTCGCTCCACAGAAACTCATTAAGGAAGATGGCCGCAGAAAAATGAACGTCAGGAGAATGAAACCGTAACAAAGTGTAGGCCTCCGGCACAACTCCTGTTTCATGTGGCCAGAGATGTAAGCCGGGAGCTCCCTCTGCTCCACTCACTAGGCCCATCAAAGGCCTATATTAAGAGAGACTTGTATTATTACATTAAGAAGGACATTTGTTCTTCTTCTCTCCTCCTCTCGTTTTCCCCTAATTTCATAATCCACCCGCCGATGTTGTATGGTGGCGAGGCGGCTGCCTCTTAAAATGAAATAAACCCATAATGATCATGTCTACAGGGTTTAGAGGTTTCAGAGGCCTCAAGTGTACATTTCTGCCCCAACCGAAAGTCCTTGACCACACTGAATGTCAGTTGGATTCTGCTTTCCAACTCTTGGTGGGTGGTGTGGCACTGAACTCTGACTAAGTCCTGATTCAGAGGGGGAATTTTCATTGTAGTGCACTCTTAAGTGTTCTCGACATGCTGCTGACTTCGCTGAGGCCCAATAAAAACCCAGTGCTTTTTGCACTTCTCTTGGGCCTTGTTTTTACAACCAGCGAGTGCCACATAGACATAGCATTTCTTTTGGCACAAAACTCAGATAGCCAGCCGAGCACAGATGTGAGTTGTTGGTGGTAGCACTTCATTTGATCCCTCCTTGTCAAAGATTCAGATAGTGAGGGATAGTCAGTTAGAATTGCTCTAGAATGGAAACTGATATGCTCAGTTTCAGTTTCAGGTCCGAGACGGTCTATTCATCCAATTCTGCCTTGGATGAGTTGAGTTGCTGGGATACTAGCCTTAGTAACCTGGGTGATGACAATGGTTGAAGTTGACCTCTCTCAACTTTACTTTCATAGTTTCTCCTTCATGTCACGACCTCATTGACCATCAGCTGACGTGATTGGCCACAGGCCCCTTTCAGCCAATTAGAGGCCCCGGTGAGTCCAGACTTTTCCCCAGGCCACCGTCGATCACGGACTACTCCCGAGCCAAACATCATCCACCACTCAACCAGCACCAATTATTATATCAGGTCTCCTCTTTGGCCCTTTGTCTGGAGGCCTTAGAGGATGTTGTTTTGTGTTTGTTGGAGAAATGATGGCCTGTGTCCGGTCTGTAAGAAGAGTTACCCCCGGAATAGAAGATAGAGGGAACAACAATGGTTTTTCACAATGCCTTTTGCGCTCCTTTCTTTCCCAATAGCCCCGGCTGCAACCGGACACCTCCTCTATGTTACTTCAGTGCTTATCCAAGCGTCTCCGCGGGACGCGACCGCTCACTGTGACAATAAAAATCCTATATTACCATGTGATCTATTCTCCTTACACAATGAATGGACAGGTCAGATCTATATTGCACCTGACGAACACAGTTATTTGAAAGCAGAGCTTTTTGTGTTTCCCACAACCATGGACTGCCCTGACATTCTTTCCCCAGTGATGTTTTCCCCCGTCTGTTCCTCGGGACTATCCAGGGATGAACAGCACACCTGAGTCTATTAACCTGTCTAGGCCATTTTGCAGATGCTTTTATCCACAGCGACATACATTTTACGCATGGGTGGCCCCGGGAATTGAACCCACAATCCTTGCATTGCAAGCACCATGCTCTACCAACTGAGCCATACAGGACCAGGGTTTGATGATCAGTTGGCTTGTTGACTGAGGTGTGTTAGTGATGCACTAGAACAAAGGACTGCGATGCAGTAAAAAAAGGGCGGTGGGGATCCTTGAGTAAAGATTTGAAACCACTGAACACTACTCGAAAACACACGTGTTACTGTAGCTATCCTTGTTGGACAGCTGTACAAACACTGCAAAACAACATGACTCATGGGGATTTACAGCTTAATAAAAATGACTCATTATTGCTCTGGAATTCAGAACACTGGACAGCTCATAATCATAGGAGCCTGGACTTGCTCATTGACCCACTCCTAAACACTTGTTCACGTGTTGGACAGGGCCGCTTGTATAATCAATAATTGGTATAATCTCTTGTTTGTTTAATAACTTGTCCCAAAGTGACTGGAGAACTCACAGTTCCAGTACACTGTCCAGACAAAACAATAGGGACGTGAAACTTCAGTCTTAGTACCCAAAATACCCCCTCCCCTTCCCCTCCTCTCTTCTCCCCACCAGCTGAGAGAGGCAGGCAACATTACCCATGCATGGCAAGGCAGACAGAATAGATTTCAGGACGGATAACCCCAATGTGATGGAGATAAACCAGATAAACCATGCACTTATCAGGAGGAGATGATTTACATGTCATCGTCCTCCTTGTTACAAGGAACAATCTCTTGTATTGACGCTCCTTTATCTGCTCGTTGTCTCTCTTTCCTGTTTTTACTGCTAACCTAATCTGAGTCCTGGAACAGATAAAATACCATCACCGGGGAAGACGGCTGTATACTCTGTACGTGACATTGAGCATATCTCTCACTCTCTCCCTCTCTTCGGCTCAATGAACACAGGGCGTTGGTGCGGTGACTGAATGACTGGAGATTCAAACAGGGGGGTCAACCAAATAGGGATTAAACAGGGTGTCACCCAAATAGGGATTAAACAGGGGGTCACCCAAATGGGAAATAAACAGGGGGTCACCCAAATGAGAAATAAACAGGGGGTCACCCAAATGAGAAATAAACAGGGGGTCACCCAAATGGGGATTAAACAGGGGGTCACCCAAATGGGGATTAAACAGGGGGTCACCCAAATGAGAAATAAACAGGGGGTCACCCAAATGGGGATTAAACAGGGGGTCACCCAAATGAGAAATAAACAGGGGGTCACCCAAATGAGAAATAAACAGGGGGTCACCCAAATGGGGATTAAACAGGGGGTCACCCAAATGGGGATTTGGGGGGTTGTAAATATTGATGTATGTGGTGATGAGCCCTAAAATGCAGGGTTTAAGTTCTGCTAGCTTGTTGTTTAGGCTGCTGTTACAGTTTTCTCCATCAACGGAGGAACTGACTGACTCCATATTTCTGCCACTTGAAACGTTGTCCAGTTTAGTATGAAAGGGGAATACTATACAGTAATATGGAAACCCCCTGGCATATTAACGTTAGTATTAGTGATGATGGGACTGCCAGGGATGATGGTAATTCCATGTGGTAGGTTTCACCCACTAAGTGGACATGGGATAAAGCTCTTGGGGAGTGTAGTTTTCCATCCTGTACTGACCTGCCAAGCCTGTTCATATAGTCAGTGTGTTTTTCCAGAGGCATGTCATCGGGGATCAGACCCCACTGAGGCTGGCTGCTTTACTCTGCTGTTGGCCCCGTCTGCTGCTGACTGACCTGTGTGTGTGTGTGAGTGTGAGTGTGTGTGTGTGTGGGGGGGGGGGGGGGGGGGTTAAATATACCTGTGGGGAAGTCCCCACAAGAATAGTAATCAAACCAAGATGTGACAAATTTGGGACATTTTGTTAGTCCCCACAAGGTCAAATGCTATTTCTAGAGGGTTAAGGTTAGAATTAGCTTTAGGGTTAGAATTAGGTTGAGGGTTAGGGTTATGAGCTAGGGTTAAGGTTAGGCTTTCGGTTTAAGGTTAGGGTTAAGGTAAGGGTTTGAGTTAGGGTTAAGGTAAGGGTTTGAGGTTAGGTTTAGGGACTGTGTGTGCGTGCATGTAACCAGGACACTCACACAAACAACAGACAGAAGAGAGTGAATCAGAGCTCCCTGGAACACCTCAGGTGTGTGTTTTGGGTCTACATTTCAGACCTAGATTTCTCTCTGTGTGTGTGTGTGTGTGTGTGTGTGTGTGTGTGTGTGTGTGTGTGTGTGTGTGTGTGTGTGTGTGTGTGAGACAGATGATGTCAGTGACTTCTTCATTATTTCCATTGTCTACTGCTTCCTTACACAACTTATTGATGCTTCACTGTCTACTGAAAACGACTCTACTCGTTACAGTGAGTTATAGCCTAACGGAGTCATCTTTGTACAGCAAAAATACATCCATCATTATACTGTAGCCGTAGAGGCACCTGCCCAATCTGCTTGTGTTCATGGCATGATAATGAAAACCAATTTAAAGCAGTAAAATATCAGGACCGGCCCTACCTGCCCTCCTCCTCTCCCTGTCCTCCTTCTCCTCTACCTCTTCTTCCTCCTCCATCACAGTGCTAAATCAATCTTAGCTGTGAGTGGTCACAGACTGACTGGGCCTGTAAGGGGAGAACATCCCTTCCTTCCAGCATATTTCTGCCTGGGATCCGTAAGGGGTCAAGTCCATACTACTTCAGAGGTTGATTGGGTGCACATGTGGGTTATTGAGTGAGTCAGTGCTGGCAACCCAAAATGTTAAAACCTGGATCAGCAGTTAATGCCCTCTTATAAAGGGGGTTTCCCCTAAACGCCACAGGGAAACTCAGCCAAATCAACAGGCACACTATATCTCATTCTGGCAACGCAGGACTGTGGGCACCAATAATGCCCCTCCAATCTTCCCCCTTTGTTTACACTTGAACCAGCTGCTCCATTGAGCATGCCCTATGTTATTTAAGACAAAGCTGGATTACATGGTGCTGTTCACTAATATCACTTACGCCCGTCCGCATTATCCTAATTGACTGCATGCATGATCGTCTCACAATGACTTTCATTTGAGTCGGACGTTGTCTTTGAGGGGGGAAAAGTCCCTTGATGAGCTTAGAGACGTAAACTGATATCGTTTGAGAACACAGCGTAAAAAAAACACAACCGCAGAGCACGAAACAAGAGTCTCTCTGTCCAGCCTCGCGCACTGTAAATCAAATATTCCATTCACCGATTAATTCGACGTCTGAAATTACTACGTTACTGTTCTGTCGTCCATCCACCACCAAAGCCAAGGAATACATCTCGCTAACCAGCGGCATGCTAATAAGCGGTAGTGCCAACTGATGTTAACAAGGGGGCCGTTGAGTTGCACTGTAACCCAAAACACACCACAGGTCCTTAATCTAAGCCTTAATCTGTCCCTAAACTCCCTATGTTGATCCCAGGATCTCACCCTAGTGTCTTGAGTTTCACCTGTAGCGTCTCAGGACACTAGTGTCCTTGTTTGGCTCTAATTACGGTGCTCACCTCAAAGTTTCCCCGGGGAACCCCCTCCCCCCCACCCGAAGTTCCTGATGCTACATAGGCTGAGACAGTGACTCATTAGGTGTGAAGGAAAATTAAGACACTCCAGCGCTGTCTGACTGTTCAGTTCAGTTCAGACTCTATAGTAGCCTTAGTGTCTGTCTACCTCCTCAACCCCACAGAATGTTCTCCAGACTCCCCACAAGCCTCATTGGCTGGTGAGAGATACTGAGGTACCAGCCATAGAAGATGAACTACTCATTGAAGGATATGTCACTTGAGCTATACTCATGGTAGTGTCATAGAGAGAATCTCATGGGTTTGTCATAGAGATTCTCATGGTTTTGTCATAGAGAGATTCTCATGGTTTTGTCATAGAGAGATTCTCATGGTTTTGTCATAGAGAGATTCTCATGGTTTTGTCATAGAGAGATTCTCATGGTTTTGTCATAGAGAGATTCTCATGGTTTTGTCATAGAGAGATTTTCATGGTTTTGTCATAGAGAGATTCTCATGGTTTTGTCATAGAGAGATTCTCATGGTTTTGTCATAGAGAGATTCTCATGGTTTTGTCATAGAGAGATTCTCATGGGTTTGTCGTAGAGAAATTCTCATGGTCTTGTCATAGAGAGATTCTCATGGTTTTGTCATAGAGAGATTCTCATGGTTTTGTCATAGAGAGATTTTCATGGTTTTGTCATAGAGAAATTCTCATGGTTTTGTCATAGAGAGATTCTCATGGTTTTGTCATAGAGAGATTCTCATGGTTTTGTCGTAGAGAGATTCTCATGGGTTTGTCGTAGAGAGATTCTCATGGGTTTGTCATAGAGAGATTCTCATGGTTTTGTCATAGAGAAATTCTCATGGTTTTGTCATAGAGAGATTCTCATGGGTTTGTCATAGAGAGATTCTCATGGTTTTGTCATAGAGAAATTCTCATGGTTTTGTCATAGAGAGATTCTCATGGGTTTGTCATAGAGAAATTCTCATGGTTTTGTCATAGAGAGATTGTCATGGTTTTGTCATAGAGAGATTCTCATGGGTTTGTCATAGAGAGATTCTCATGGTTTTGTCATAGAGAGATTCTCATGGGTTTGTCGTAGAGAGATTCTCATGGTTTTGTCGTAGAGAGATTCTCATGGTTTTGTCGTAGAGAGATTCTCATGGTTTTGTCGTAGAGAGATTCTCATGGTTTTGTCATAGAGAGATTCTCATGGTTTTGTCATAGAGAGATTCTCATGGGTTTGTCGTAGAGAGATTCTCATGGGTTTGTCATAGAGAGATTCTCATGGTTTTGTCGTAGAGAGATTCTCATGGGTTTGTCATAGAGAGATTCTCATGGGTTTGTCATAGAGAGATTCTCATGGGTTTGTCATAGAGAGATTCTCATGGTTTTGTCATAGACAGATTCTCATGGGTTTGTCATAGAAAGATTCTCATGGGTTTGTCATAGAGAGATTCTCATGGGTTTGTCATAGAGAGATTCTCATGGTTTTGTCATAGAGATTCTCATGGGTTTGTCATAGAGAGATTCTCATGGTTTTGTCATAGAGAGATTCTCATGGTTTTGTCGTAGAGAGATTCTCATGGTTTTGTCGTAGAGAGATTCTCATGGTTTTGTCATAGAGAGATTCTCATGGGTTTGTCATAGAGAGATTCTCATGGGTTTGTCGTAGAGAGATTCTCATGGGTTTGTCATAGAGAGATTCTCATGGTTTTGTCATAGAGAAATTCTCATGGTTTTGTCATAGAGAGATTCTCATGGGTTTGTCATAGAGAGATTCTCATGGTTTTGTCATAGAGAAATTCTCATGGTTTTGTCATAGAGAGATTCTCATGGGTTTGTCATAGAGAAATTCTCATGGTTTTGTCATAGAGAGATTGTCATGGTTTTGTCATAGAGATTCTCATGGGTTTGTCATAGAGAGATTCTCATGGTTTTGTCATAGAGAGATTCTCATGGGTTTGTCATAGAGAGATTCTCATGGTTTTGTCGTAGAGAGATTCTCATGGTTTTGTCGTAGAGAGATTCTCATGGTTTTGTTGTAGAGAGATTCTCATGGTTTTGTCATAGAGAGATTCTCATGGGTTTGTCGTAGAGAGATTCTCATGGGTTTGTCGTAGAGAGATTCTCATGGGTTTGTCATAGAGAGATTCTCATGGTTTTGTCGTAGAGAGATTCTCATGGTTTTGTCATAGAGAGATTCTCATGGGTTTGTCATAGAGAGATTCTCATGGGTTTGTCATAGAGAGATTCTCATGGGTTTGTCATAGAGAGATTCTCATGGTTTTGTCATAGACAGATTCTCATGGGTTTGTCATAGAGAGATTCTCATGGGTTTGTCATAGAGAGATTCTCATGGGTTTGTCATAGAGAGATTCTCATGGTTTTGTCATAGAGAGATTCTCATGGGTTTGTCATAGAGAGATTCTCATGGTTTTGTCATAGAGAGATTTTCATGGTTTTGTCATAGAGAAATTCTTATGGTTTTGTCATAGAGAAATTCTCATGGTTTTGTCATAGAGATTCTCATGGTTTTGTCATAGAGAAATTCTCATGGTTTTGTCATAGAGAGATTCTCATGGGTTTGTCATAGAGAGATTCTCATGGGTTTGTCATAGAGAGATTCTCATGGTTTTGTCGTAGAGAGATTCTCATGGGTTTGTCGTAGAGAGATTCTCATGGTTTTGTCGTAGAGAGATTCTCATGGTTTTGTCATAGAGAGATTCTCATGGGTTTGTCATAGAAAGATGCTCATGGGTTTGTCAGAGAGATTCTCATGGGTTTGTCATAGAGAGATTCTCATGGGTTTGTCATAGAGATTCTCATGGGTTTGTCATAGAGAGATTCTCATGGTTTTGTCATAGAGAGATTCTCATGGTTTTGTCAGAGAGATTCTCATGGTTTTGTCGTAGAGAGATTCTCATGGTTTTGTCGTAGAGAGATTCTCATGGTTTTGTCGTAGAGAGATTCTCATGGTTTTGTCGTAGAGAGATTCTCATGGGTTTGTCATAGAGAGATTGTTATGGTTTTGTCATAGAGAGATTCTCATGGGTTTGTCATAGAGAGATTCTCATGGTTTTGTCATAAAGAGATTCTCATGGGTTTGTCATAGAGAGATTCTCATGGGTTTGTCATAGAGAGATTCTCATGGTTTTGTCATAGAGAGATTCTCATGGTTTTGTCATAGAGAGATTCTCATGGTTTTGTCATAAAGAGATTCTCATGGGTTTGTCATAGAGAGATTCTCATGGGTTTGTCATAGAGAGATTATCTTGGGTTTGTCATAGAGAGATTCTCATTGTTTTAGTCATAGAGAGATTCTCATGGTTTTGTCATAGAGAGATTCTCATGGGTTTGTCATAGAGAGATTTTCATGGGTTTGTCATAGAGATTCTCATGGTTTTGTCATAGAGAGATTCTCATGGTTTTGTCATAGAGAGATTCTCATGGTTTTGTCATAGAGAGATTCTCATGGTTTTGTCATAGAGAGATTCTCATGGTTTTGTCATAGAGAGATTCTCATGGGTTTGTCATAGAGAGATTCTCATGGGTTTGTCATAGAGAGATTCTCATGGTTTTGTCATAGAGAGATTCTCATGGTTTTGTCATAGAGAGATTCTCATGGGTTTGTCATAGAGAGATTCTCATGGTTTTGTCATAGAGAGATTCTCATGGTTTTGTCATAGAGAGATTCTCATGGTTTTGTCATAGAGAGATTCTCATGGTTTTGTCATAGAGAGATTCTCATGGTTTTGTCATAGAGAGATTCTCATGGTTTTGTCATAGAGAGATTCTCATGGTTTTGTCATAGAGAGATTCTCATGGGTTTGTCATAGAGAGATTTTCATGGGTTTGTCATAGAGATTCTCATGGTTTTGTCATAGAGAGATTCTCATGGTTTTGTCATAGAGAGATTCTCATGGTTTTGTCATAGAGAGATTCTCATGGTTTTGTCATAGAGAGATTCTCATGGTTTTGTCATAAAGAGATTCTCATGGTTTTACTAGGCATACAGTATATTCGTCGTATCTTCCCAGTCATGTTACTTACTTCACCCCTTGCAGCCTGGTTCCTCTCTAGGTTTTATCCTAGGTTCTGCCTTCTAGAGAGTTTTTCCTCGACCCTGCTCGGCGTTGATTGCTCTCTGGGGTTTTAGGCTGGGTTTCTGTAAAGCACTTTGTGACAACTGCTGATATAAAATAATATTAAATACATGTGATTGATCAATTACTTTGCATATGTTTTGGCCATGGACTGTCTGAGAGGACTGAGGAGACTTGAGTTTCACTGGAGACTCTTATAGGAAGTGTGTATATTCTCGGCCCTGTGCGTTATTTCCACAAGCCCCGTTGGCTGGTGATTGATAAACTCAGTAGCAGACATGAAACTTTGGACTCGGAGCTTGTCGTGGTTTTACAGATAATTGGGAATCCTAATAAAATACTAAATAAATACTAAATACCAAAACCAAAAATCCACACCTAGAAAAACGTAATGCAAGCTTATATCTTGTTCTAAATGTAAGGGTGAATGAATATCTGTGGAGCCTGTCATTCTAATCTCAATTTATGGTCTCATCTTTTTATGTCTAATGCCTCTATGGGAATCTGAAACAGACAAGCACAATATGCCAACTCAACCCCTTCTAAAACACACACACTGCACAATGAATGAGCTCACTGAAGTAGCAGACATGAAACGGACTCGGAGCTGTCGTGGTTTTACAGCAGAACCCTGGTGTCATCCTGTATGTGTGTTACTTCTCAAAGGTTTCAGCCAACTTCCCTGCAGTCTTCTTTGCAGCTGTCATTGAACATTTCCATAATCTGCTTCAAATTGTGAGCCAGAGTCGCCCCTATTATTCCAGATGAATCATTTCATATTTCAAATATGCGATTCAGTCATTCAGTCTCCGTCTGAGAGGAATATGTTTAGTGAGAGACTGAGGGGATTTTCTCAGTGCACATGTCAAAACACAACTCGGCCCACTTCCCTTTCCATGTTTTGGAAACGGGGCCGTCCGGTAATCAGCAACTATGCTAACCACATCCTCATTTCCTGTTATGATATTTCAGTTTTCCTTCACTCAATTTTGGCTCATTAAGTAATATTTCATCACATTAAGCATAGACATGAAGTGCTTGCTTTCACCCGTAAATGAATTAGATCATAAGATTCTGAAATACATTTGAGCTAAATTATCAGAGGGACCTAGCCTATTGCTGCTGATTGAGACTTTACTTACACAAACTATGCAGTAGGATATATTCACTTCCTGTTCTTCTTCTTCTTCTCTTCCATCGCACCCAACACATTTCCATTCCAGATATGTACAGCACTGCAGATATGAAATTAATAGTAATAATCGTAGTCAAGGAAATTAGACGGAGAGACAGCAAACAGTAAAAGTGCAGTAGCATCCTGTAGTAGAATGCAACATCCTTTATCTTTGAGGAATTCTCCTGTGTAAATTCAATCTATCCCCATTCCCCACTGTGTCTGTCTAGGAATGTTTATTATTAATGGTGTGGCTCTGCCCTCCTGTGGTCGCCATAGCTACTGGATCAACCTCCCTAGTGCCTCATCAGAAGGCTCAGCCCCACAGAAGCTGTCTGTCCGACTGACTGACAGCCAGGTACTACCGTCGCACTGGCAGAACTGTCATCACTGTCTGTAAGTGACATTTTTGATTAGTCCAGTCAAGGGCTGTGTTGAGTAGTTCTGTGACTCCAATGGATGGGAGGGACACTCACAAATGGTGACGTTGGGTATTGTCTAGAGCGGCGAGAACAATAAGGTGCTCTCACTGCTGTTGTTTTCCTGACCCAATGGGGACATAGTGACAATGTCAGTTGTATTGTTCTACTGATGGACTATGCAGGGACCATGTTTTCTACCATCCCCTGAATCAGAAACCAATGAGGTGGATTATTCTGTAGTAAACTGTGTGGCCCAGAAGGAAATTGTCAGACTTTCTCTTGTTTTCTAGACTTGTTCAAAGTTGTTCAGTTTGTCATTATGAATTTCACAGGGGAATGGTTTTAGGCTACTACATTGTGGCTGCCTGGCTGGACTGGTTCTCTGTGTGTTTTTGCCAAATCCACATCACACAGCAGCACTGAGAGAACAAGAACTTTCAGAACCCTGTTCTGTGTTCTACAGATTTGCATAAATCTGTTGTTGCTACTTCGTGGACTTACAGTGCCTTCAGAAAGTATTTATACCTCTTGACTTATTCCACATTTTGTTGTTACAGCCTGAATTCATGTCAGTCATGTCAGTCATGTTCTGTCAAAACATGTTTTTTTTAAAACATTTTTGCAAATTGATTGAAAATCAAATACACATATCAAATGTATATAAGTATTCACACCCCTAAGTTAATACATGTTAAAATCACATTTGGCAGCAATTACAGCTGTGAGTCTTTCTGGGTATGTCTCTAAGAGTTTTACACATCTGGATTGTGCAACATTAATTTTTTCTAAATTCTTCTAGCTCTGTCAAATTGGTTGTTGATCACTGCTAAACAACCATTTTCAGGTATTTCAGGTCTCTTTTAAATGTTTTCTTTTTTTTACCCCTTTTTCTCCCCAATTTCGTGGTATCCAATTGGTAGTGTCTACTGTATTGTCTCATCGCTGCAACTCCCGTATGGACTCGGGAGATTGCGAAGGTCGAGAGCCATGCGTCCTCCGAAACACAACCGCACTGCTTCTTGACACAACGCACATCCAACCCAGAAGCCAGTCAGAGGAAACACCGTACACCTAGCGACCTGGTCAGCGTGCACTGCGCCCGGCCCGCCACAGGAGTTGCTAGTGCCCGATGAGACAAGGATATCCCTGCCGGCCAAACCCTCCCTAACCCGGACGACGCTGGGCCAATTGTGCGCCGCCCCATGGGCATTCCGGTCGCGGCCGGCTGCGGCATAGCCTGGGCTCGAACCCAGAATCTCTGGTGGCACAGCTAGCACTGCGATGCAATGCCTTAGACCACTGCGCCACCCGGGAGGCTTGCTATAGATTTTCAAGTAGATTTAAGTCAAAACTGTAACTCAGGAACATTCACTGTCTTCTTGTTAAACAACTCCTGTGTAGATTTGGCCTTGTGTTTTAGGTTATTGTCCTGCTGAAAGGTGAATTAATCTCCCAATGCCTGGTAGAAAGCAGACTGCTCAGTTGAGCTTCTTTGCGAGGCATTGGAACACCTCCCTGGTCTATGTGGTTGAATCTGTGCTTGAACTTCATTGCTCGACTGAGGGACCTTACAGATAATTGTATGTGTGGGGTACAGAGACGAAGTAGTCGTAAAAAATCATGTTAAAAACTATTCTTGGACACAGTGAGTCCATGCAACATACTACGTGATATTTCAGCATTTTCTTTAAAATTATTATTATTTTGTAATCTAAAAACATAATTCCACTGACATTACGGGGTACTGTGTTTAGGCCAGTGATTAAATCTAAAATTAAATTCAGGCTGTAATACAACAAAATGTGGAAAAAGTCAAGGGGTGTGAATACTTTCTGAAGGCACTGTATGTAGGTTCTCGTTATTTGCTAAATAATCAGTGCAATAATTTGCTTATTAGTGTTTTGAAACATCAATATAAATCTTTCTCAAAAGGTCGAAATCTTTCCCGCATAGTGTAGTATCTGGGATCTACATCTGTTTATATTAGTTACTATGCTGTTACTAAGCAGTGATTATTACGACAGTGTTACGTTACTACACCTAATAGGAAATGCACATGCGCACTAGTGTGCCCGGGAGAACTGTAGAGCACGAGAGGTTTTGACTAAACGAAAACTAACTGTACTCCGTCTCCTGCCTGGTCATTTCTCCACAACACAAATATTACAGTGGCGACGAGGTGATTCAACTTCTTTAACGGACATTGCTTGAAGGGAAGAATGTTGCGTGAGTAATGAAACTCAAAATAATTATGTAATTCGTCAGTTATTTTTTATTTTCTTTCGCCAGTAAAAAACGGCTAAGCACTGCTAGCAGATACAGTGTTCAGGAGCTGCCAAGTAGCAAGACTATTGGAGTCCAGAATAGCGACACTGCCCTCTGGTGGTTAAATAAAATAAACTGTCATTGAACCCATTGAAATTAGGCGATCTCGGTGGAGAAATATTGTCAAGAAGGAAAAAAAAAAAAGGAAGAAGGAACGTAACACGGTGTGTACATTATTACAATGAGTGCAGTGAACGAAGTAATTGCAGAAACTTCTGAAGTGAAGAATTAGATGAAAATTAAAGAATACAAGGAATAAGGAAACTGAACAATTAACTGTGAAAATGGCAACCATTGGTCGAGTACCAGAGTTTGAGGCTACAAAAGAGGATTTTGATTCCTATTTGGAGCGTTTTGAGCGTTGGCTGGCTGCAAATGAAATCAAAGATGAAAAGAAAGCAGACGTATTTCTCAGTGTTTTGGGTCCAACTGAGTATGGATTGCTGAAAGGTCTCATTGAACCAATAAAAGCAGTGGAGTTGAACTATGCAGAACTGACTGAAACTCTTTCAAGGCATTTCAAGCCTAAGCCAATTCTCATTGCAGAACGTTTCAGATTTTACCAACGTCACCAGAGTCAAGGGGAAACCGTGGCAGACTACATCCTTGCTTTGAAAAGGCTGGCAAGTACATGTGAGTTTGCACTATTTCTTGATGATGCTCTTCGAGACAAGTTTGTATGTGGTCTCACAGGTGAAGCATATCACAGAAGGCTTCTGTCAGAGAAGGACCTGACCTTTCGGAAAGCCTGTGATATCGCACTTGGACTCGAGCTTGCCCACAGGGATACTATTGAGCTATCGGGATATGCAGAACGTCAGAAAGGTGTTCATAAGGTCAGTGATGCACGTGGTGAAAAAGGCTCACAAAAGTCACACTTTTCTCAGTCCCGTCCTCAAGGTTACACAAGAACAAAGCAGCCCACATCTCAAAGGTCTAAGCCAAGTTGCTACAGATGTGGGGGAGATAATCATCAGCACAGTGAATGTCGATTCCAAAATGTAAAGTGCCACAATTGTGGAAAGGTTGGACATTTACAGAAAGTGTGTAAAGCCTCAAAACGCACAGCAAGAGCGCACAAAGTGTCAGATGCAGCACAAGAAGAGGAAGGTACAACTGAATCAGTATTGGAACTGTCCACAGTGTACACAGCTCAACAACAAAAAGATGGAATCTATCTCAACATGGAGTTAGCGGGAAAACCGGTAAAAATGCAGCTGGACACCGGAGCGTCTGTATCTCTGGTTCCAGAGAGACTCTACAAAGAAAAACTGAAAGAGTGCCCTCTTCAGCCAACGTCCATCCGCCTTTCTTCATACACTGGTGACACTATTCCTGTGTTAGGGCAGATCCAGGTACCAGTCCGGTATGAGGGGAAGGAGTGGACGCTACCGCTTGTCATTGTTAAAGGAGAAAAATCAGCCTTGCTAGGCAGAAACTGGCTACAAAAGATCAAGTTGAACTGGGGAGAAATCTTCAGTCTGAGAAAGGACAAACCAGTGAGTCAGGCTACACTCACTAACATGCTGGAGAAGCACAAAGAACTTTTCAATGATGGCTACGGCGAAATACAAGACTTCACAGCAAAAGTCAGAGTGCAAGAAGGAACCAAGCCTATCTTTCACAAACCACGTCCAGTTCCCTATGCTCTTAAGGAAGCAGTAGAGAAGGAACTGGACCGCCTACAGAAGAATAACATAATCACGAAAGTAGCGAGGAGCGACTGGGCCGCTCCGATTGTTGTAGTCCCAAAGAAAGACAAGACCGTCAGAATGTGCGGTGACTACAAGGTCACAGTAAATCGCTGCATACTACCAGAGGAATATCCACTACCAAACGCTGAAGATCTGTTTGCCACTCTAGCTGGTGGGAAGGTTTTCAGTAAGCTGGACCTGGCATTCGCTTATCAGCAACTGAAGCTGGATCCGGAGTCAGAACAGTATCTGACCATCAATACACACAAGGGGCTATTCAGATTCAATCGCTTGGCCTATGGAATCTCGACAGCTCCAGCGATATTCCAACACACAATGGATCAGATCTTGGACGGTATAGACAACGTTGTGTGCTTCATGGACGACATCCTCGTGTCAGCACCAACCATTGGAGAGCACCTTGTAGTGCTGGACAAAGTGATGTCAAGACTGGAGAAATACGGAGTGAGAATGAAACGCAGCAAGTGTGAGTTCCTCCAGGACTCAGTGGAGTATCTCGGATACAAGATTGATGCACAAGGCCTGCACCCAACCAACAGCAAGGTGGAAGCAATCGTACACGCACCAGCACCCACAAATATCTCAGAGCTGAGGTCATTTTTGGGGCTCCTGAACTATTACGGAAAGTTTGTGGCAAACTTGTCCACATTGTTGCATCCGCTTCACCAACTGCTGCAGGCCGATACAAAGTGGAATTGGTCCCCACAATGCGAAGAAGCATTCAAGACTTGCAAACAGCGTCTGCTAAAGAGCAAGTGGCTTGCCCACTACAACACAGAGATGAAGCTGAGACTCGCGTGTGATGCATCTCCATACGGAGTAGGAGCCGTCATCTCACATGTTCTATCGTCAGGTGAAGAACACCCTATTGCATTTGCATCACGGACTCTGTCACCAAGTGAGAGAAATTATGCTCAAATTGAGAAGGAAGCCCTGAGCATAATATTCGGAGTGAAGAAGTTTCACAAATACCTGTACGGAAGGAAGTTCCAACTGCTGACAGATCACAAGCCTCTGTTGGCCATCCTTGGACCAAAATCAGCTATACCAACCCTTGCTGCACTTCGAATGCAACGTTGGGCTCTGATATTGTTAGCCTACGACTACGAGATTGAGTACAGACGATCCAGTGATCACGCAAATGCAGATGCACTATCAAGACTACCATGCAATAGTGACTCCGACAGTGAAGATGATAGAGCAGTCTTCCAGATCTCTCTCATTGACGAACTGCCCATATCTGCTTCAGACATAGCAGAGGAAACAAGGAAAGATCCAGTGCTTTCCAAAGTCTTGGACTTAACATTAGGAGGTTGGCCAAACTTCGTAAATGACGATAACCTTCGTCCATTCATCGACAAGAAAGACCAGTTGTCAAGCACTGTGGCAAAGCACCAGCTACAGCAGAAGAAAGCTCATGACAGACACTCAAAGACTGTCAGAGGATTCAAAGAGGGAGAGAGGGTGATGGTACGTGATTTCAGACACCCCAAGAGCCTGTGGAACTCAGGTGTGATCTTGCAACGCAAAGGACCTTTGACTTACCAAGTCCAAATTGGTCATCGCCAGGTCAACGTTCATGTGGATCATCTGCTACGGTCCAACGCCCCAGCAGAGACACGCCGAGAGAACAATAACGACCCCCAGGACTATTCTCCTGACTGTGGACGTACGGGAGAGACAGAGCCTGACCTTCCACCCGAACCTGGCCCACTACCGGAAGCCCAGGAGGAGCGGAGATATCCTATTCGACAGCGAAAGGCACCTCAAAAGTTTGACCTGTGAGTTGAGCTGTTTAAGGTAACAGACAGTAAAACAAACAAACACTTTAATATGTCCTAGATAAAAGGAAAGAAAACGGACATTACCTGGGTTAGTTATTAGGACACAAACTCCATCTTCGGGGCAGAATAATCCCCTGGATTTGTGCTGGGCTCTGAAAAGTCTGCTTCAACCCAGTAGTTGAAAAATGTTAAGAATGCATTGTTCAAATATTGCATTAGTAGTTCCCTAACATATTTACCTTGTTCTCTGGGAGTTAAAAACTATGGGGGGAGGAGTGTAGTATCTGGGATCTACATCTGTTTATATTAGTTACTATGCTGTTACTAAGCAGTGATTATTACGACAGTGTTACGTTACTACACCTAATAGGAAATGCACATGCGCACTAGTGTGCCCGGGAGAACTGTAGAGCACGAGAGGTTTTGACTAAACGAAAACTAACTGTACTCCGTCTCCTGCCTGGTCATTTCTCCACAACACAAATATTACACATAGAACCTTAACCAAGGTGAGCACATTTAGCCTATACATCCAAATGTTGTCAGCAAGGACTCTTAAAAGCACAATCAACATGGCCACCGAGACAAAAAACGCAATGTTTGCTGTTCGTAACCAGCGTTTTTAAAAGTCCCTGCTGACCCATTATATGGCTAATAGATTTCCTTATAGCTTAGAGGAGCTGTGGTAATCTGTTTTGATTGGCTAGCCATCAAACCACACAGAGGAGCATGCAA
Organism: Salvelinus namaycush; assembly: GCF_016432855.1. Taxonomy (NCBI): domain Eukaryota; kingdom Metazoa; phylum Chordata; class Actinopteri; order Salmoniformes; family Salmonidae; genus Salvelinus; species Salvelinus namaycush. The sequence goes on along the minus strand of NC_052348.1, from coordinate 16,910,212 downwards.
AGAGCTGCCTGACTTTCAGCTCAAGCCAAAATATGTCCATGGAGAGTGTTTTTCCCAGTATGCACTATTTTCTACTTTCTGTGTATGCGTTTTCCCTCTCTCCTTCTCGCTCTCTCTACATTTAATATTGACAGGAGGTAAGTTGTCTAGAACAATTTGTAATCCTCCCCAATAAAGCTTTTCATAGTGTTTGTACTAGTTGGTTTGATAAGATACTGAAGACATACTGAACACATTTGAATGTGTTAACCATTTAATGTGCAGTCAATCAGTGATGCTTAGTACCCTGTCTCATTGCACGCTTGTTTGTCACATTTATTGTGCCTTTTGTGACAGTTTGTGTTTTGTCACATAACACTTTAATTACAGCTTAGTGGGACAGTATGTGATTTAGTGTACATATGGATCCTTCGTAGGGGCTAGGGATATAAATGTCTCTGAACCATGGCAGGGGCTAGGGATATAAATGGGTCTGGGCCATGGCAGGGGCTAGGGATAGAAATGGGTCTGGGCCATGGCAGGAGTTAGGGAGAGAAACAGGTCTGGGCCATGGCAGGAGTTAGGGAGAGAAACAGGTCTGGGCCATGGCAGGAGTTAGGGATAGAAATGGGTCTGGGCCATGGCAGGGGCTAGGGATAGAAATGGGTCTGGGCCATCTAGGCAGTCCCTCTCATCTCTCTGTTGATCCATGTGCTGTGCGTGTTCCCTGTTATTTGTCGCTCATAGCAGTGAGACTGTAAGTGCACAAGTATGCTTTGATGGTCTTTGTTTATACATCAGGCCCCTTTGAATCAGTCGTGTTCCAGACCGCCATTGTTGTTAATGAATTAGTTCAGTGTTACGTTCAGATGAGAATTTCCAAACAAATTATTTTCATGGTTTTCCTCGCCTTTGTTCCACTTTTAAAAGAGGGCAACGGGGCAAATACCACAATACTGATCTAAGTTCTGGTATTATTTGTCTACAAAAAGCTTAATCAAGATTCCACTAGATCACAGTGGAAAATGTGAGAAATTCAACACATTCTTCCTTCGATACAGAAGACGTTTTAATGCTAGCGCTTTCATCAAAAAGAAACCATTGAAAATAATGAAGATAGAAATGATGATTGGCCCTCCAAATCCTAGTCGACTCGTCCAAGGTGCAGAGTGACAGCCAAAACATCCCTACTCTGCCCTGCCAGGTTAGGATAGAAGATACTCAGTTAACACATCCAAAGAGAAATCTATAGCATTTCTAACACAAAGTAGACGTGGAGGAGCCCTCAGAACAGTGTAAATTGTGCCGCTCGCAGATTCTAGAACTGTTCATGGACCAAGTCTTTCTTACATTTGCCAAAGAAAAGAGGTTATTGCTTTTTACTACTATAGATGAAAGAGGAGTATACTCTCCCCTGGCCGTTTCAGTTGGCATTTGATCCCTCTCCCTGTATTGTTGATTGTTAACATTGTGCGAAGGCAGTTAAATTAATTATGTATACTCCTGTCCTATGATCTGTTACAATATTCCATTGGAAACCTGGGTTCAAATAGTCTTTGAAATCTTCCAAATACTTATACTGTGCTCAATTGAGCTTGTCTGGCGCAAAGGAACCAATAGACTAGTCCTAAAAGTGCAAATGCAGACCATCTGGCACTCCGGGCAGACTCAATTGAACACTCGTTGAGATCTCTCAAACACAATTTGAACCCTCGTCCACAATCTTCGGTGTCATAGTTAAAACATAGTGGCATTTAGGGGTTACTACAATCTGAGGCATGTGACACTGTAGTGTGGTTGTGCGGTGCAACAAGAATGTAGCACGGAGATTATACATTAGGATTGTGTCCCAAATGGCACCCTATTCCCTATATAGGGCACCATTTTTGACCACGGGCTCTAGTCAAAAGTAGTGCACTATGTAGGGAATTGGGTGCCATTTGGGATGCAAAATAAGTCTGGATGAGGTCAGTGTTATACATAGTGACAGGGAACACAAACGGGCATAGAGTGATTTTCTCACTACATAACACAAGCAAAAGGATAACATGGAATCAAGAGATTATAATTCATTTCAGAAACCAAAACAAGCCATTCATCACATTGACACATTATCCAACAGGTCTTGAAGTAATCAGGAACACATGAACTTACATTTGATTTTCTTCGCATCACATGACATCAAATCAAGCAATATTGAAAAGGTAATCAACTGAACTGGATGAATCAACACTTTTTAATGACACGATGATTGTCACACCTCAACTCGGCCCAACGAACAGTCCGATGGTGTTGAAAAAGGAGAGACAGTCCTCTTGCACGTTACCGCTTTTAGGAAGTTTCAGCTTTTAGCCACTGGTTGAGTAACTTGTGCTATCATGGACATGCTAGGTGCTGACATGTTTAAAAAGCTAACTGAAGTTTTCCAGTCATAGCTGTCAGGTAGCCTAGCGGTTAAGAGTGTTAGGCCAGTAACTGAAGGGTCGCTAGTTAGAATCCCTGTGCCGGCAAAGTGGAAAAATGTGACGTTCTGCCCTTGAGCATGGCAGTAAACCCCCAACAACAACTGCTCCCCGGGCACGGAGGATGTGGATGTCAATTAAGGCAGCCCCCCGCACCTCTCTGATTCAGAGGGGTTGGGTTAAATGCGTATGACACATTTCGGTTGAATGCATTCAGTTGTGCAACTGACTAGGTATCCCCTTTCCCATCATAGTTGTCATCATAGCCGCCATCAAAGCCGTCCTCATAGCCATCATCATAACCGTCATCAAAGATGTCATCATTGCCACCATCATAACCATCATAACCGTCATCAAAGATGTCATCATAACCGTCATCAAAGATGTCATCATAGCCGCCATCATAACCATCATAACCGTCATCAAAGATGTCATCATAACCATCATAACCGTCATCAAAGATGTCATCATAGCCGCCATCATAACCATCATAAAAGCCATCATCAAAGCTGTCATCATAGCCATCATCATAACCGTCATCAAAGCCGTCCTCATAGCTGTCATCATAGCCGCCATCAAAGCCGTCCTCATAGCCATCATCATAACCGTCATCATAGCTGTCATCAAAACCGTCCTCATAGCTGTCATCATAGCCGTCAGACATATAGTAAGTGGAGGAATTAGATAGGAATGGTTCACTGTCTCCATCACCAAGTAAGTTGAGGGTTCAAGTACAGGATGACTTTCTGTAGGAGCAAGGACTGGGTGGAGATGGATAACTATTCAGCAGCTTTAATGGTCAAACCACATTGAACACCATCAGCCACCGGAACTAGAATTGTCTAGACACTTCCTGTGTCAATAAAGCTTAACCCTACACAATTAAAGCATTTGCCAATAGGAAAACAGATAATTAGTTACCAGGTAAACACAGTTATTTAGTGTAACACAAATTCCCAACATATCAGCAATGAGTATAACTGCCATAAAAATGAAATAATTACTCAGGAAATAATCCTACAACAGCAACACTGCTCTCCAATACTCTCGAAATCTCTCCAATACTCTCAAAATCTTTCCAATACTCTCAAAATCTCTCCAATACTCTCGAAATCTCTCCAATACTCTCGAAATCTTTCCAATACTCTCGAAATCTCTCCAATACTCTCGAAATCTTTCCAATACTCTCGAAATCTCTCCAATACTCTCGAAATCTCTCCAATACTCTCGAAATCTCTCCAATACTCTCGAAAGCTCTCCAATACTCTCGAAAGCTCTCCCCTTCTTCTCTTCGTAACTACTGATATATGAACAGGTTTTTCCCACCACCTATCAAGTCCTTTCAGATCTGTTGCTTTGAGTGAAATGTTGCGGGTGAGACGAGAGATATTTTTGAGGGTATTGGAAACAAAATTGTAGAAGGATGGTTTTGACTTCTGAGATACTGTCAGATTTCCACCATTTTATTTACGCATATGAAATCCTTTCCAAAAAAACTATTATCTTTCTCATTCACTCATGACCCAACTGATGAGATGTGTCCCATGTCTCAACATTACCCCAGTGGTCTTGGGACACTCATCTAAGTCTAAATGCCCATTCCTACAGGAGAATGAGGGTCATGTTCATTCGGGCAAGTCCATGTAGTCTGTTTCAGTCCGGTTACTATCCAAAATATATTATTTCACAATATGCATCACATCAGATATGCGAATGACGTCCACACACTAAACAGAGCATCGTATAATAATGAAAACTACAAATGTGGTCGACTATGAACAGTACAACCCAGAAATACACTGAAGCTGCCAATGGGCTAGATCTCAAAGGAGGGCAGAGGGAATGGGACATTAAACACAAGGCTATGCTACACTCGGCTTCTTCAGTCTAACTACAGATGTTCAGGCTGTGTGTACATGGACTTGATTACTATCGACGCAAGAGAACAGACCGGCAATGAGGACGTATGAATCAGCCCTGCTAGAACCAGGACCCAGACCATTCTAGAACCAGGACCCAGACCATTCTAGAACCAGGACCCAGACCATTCTAGAACCAGGACCCAGACCATTCTAGAACCAGGACCCAGACCATTCTAGAACCAGGACCCAGACTGGTATGGTTCCTGGCTGAGGAACCCAGTGCACTCTGGTGTGTCAGAGAGCTAGAACTTTTGATCCAGTCGTTGTTCTGATTGCCTGAGATTATACTAAGAGATCCTTGATTCAGGTGTTGGGTCAGTTAGAAATCAAATGATTTTCCTTTGCTGTCGTGGAATGTGTGTGTTGTAATGGTAGGAGACGGTCTTTCCTGAGGGAAACTCTGTACATGTTCTGGATATGGCTGGATGCTAATACCAGGCAAACTACACTGGTACCAGGAGCCTTCTTTTCAGAACATGTCATCAATATAAAAATGATCCAGTGCTGTGTTTATAATGGGTAACATGTGATTCTGTTAACCATTAGATTCCTTCAAATAAACCGAGGCAATACAAGTGCAAGTCATATCATGGGACATGACCTTAGCTGTAGCATATGAAGGGGTACCACTGAAAGAGATGTGTTCAGATTGGTTTGATCCAAAAGCCCAGAAGGAACAAATCTAACGGGAGGAACAGAATTAAACAACACAGGATACTTTGATCCTGAAAAACTGGGCTGAGCAACAGCCTTGAAGAGCAGGCTAATGACTGAACCTTAAAGAGCAGGCCAATGACTGAACCTTAAAGAGCGGGCTAATGACGGAACCTTAAAGAGCGGGCTAATGACTGAACCTTAAAGAGCGGGCTAATGACTGAACCTTAAAGAGCGGGCTAATGACTGAACCTTAAAGAGCGGGCTAATGACTGAACCTTAAAGAGCGGGCTAATGACTGAACCTTAAAGAGCGGGCTAATGACTGAACCTTAAAGAGCGGGCTAATGACTGAACCTTAAAGAGCGGGCTAATGACTGCACCTTAAAGAGCGGGCTAATGACTGCACCTTAAAGAGCGGGCTAATGACTGCACCTTAAAGAGCGGGCTAATGACTGCACCTTAAAGAGCGGGCTAATGACTGCACCTTAAAGAGCAGGCTAATGAATGAACCTTAAAGAGCAGGCTAATGACTGAACCTTGAAGAGCAGGCTAATGACTGAACCTTAAAGAGCAGGCCAATGACTGAACCTTGAAGAGCAGGCCAATGACTGAACCTTGAAGAGCAGGCTAATGACTGAACCTTAAAGAGCAGGCCAATGACTGAACCTTGAAGAGCAGGCTAATGACTGTGAGAACAGGAATGGTGGTAGAAGGACTGAGTACTGGGGCAATTCCACTTTGTGACGGCACAAACAGTCATTCTGTTACCAAACTTAGCATCTCAGCATCATTCTGTTACCATGGAATTGCCCACTATCCAAAAGCCCTGCTGCGTAGCATCTGTGAAATTGATCCGTCTTTGTTGGCTTTGCAGAATGACATCCCCATTTCTTTCCTTCGGCTCATAACGAACCAGAGAAATCAAAGCACTAACCAAACTAATAAATCACAAAAGTGACTTGCAGGATGAGTTAAGAATGCTAGAGAGCATTATCAAGGATTTCTAGGATGCAAACACACGTGTATAGTCTTGTACGACAGACGTCAGGCTTTATAAAGAAGAACCAAACAAGAGATCAACTGCAATGAGTTTAAGACCAACTGATAACCTTTTTATTGAACATCTTCAAAACACTTCATTTTGCTCCGTCGACATCATCACCATCACCCTCAGCACCATGGATGAGTAGCAGTTCCACAGGCTGAACAAGGACCTTCGCTAGTTCCACCTATAGAAATAAAATGACTGGAGCGGTCATTCACACGTTTCCCAATCCCACTATTTCCCACCATTCTAGTTCTACGGCTCCGTCCTCTGCATTCGTCTTCCTTTATTTGATGCCGCTGTTGCTCATGGTCTGAGCTTTGCATACTCCCTTGCCGGCGATCTCGAAGGGGGCTCCCTTGTAGTTGGCCACACACTGGCCGTCTGTCTTCAGGTCCGGCTGCACCGCCTCCCACACCTTCTTCTTGGGGTTCAGCTCCTTGTCTGGCTCACCTGGAAACATAGGAGAGAGAAACTAGATGACAGCTCCTTGTCTGGCTCACCTGGAAACATAGGAAAGAGAAACTAGATGACAGCTCCGACAGTTATGATGACCCACGTACCTTGTATGGAGCAATGCAGTGGTGTTTTGCACTAGATCATTTGAGGGGGCCATATTGAATATCTCATTGTGCATCGCTTGTATCTTTGTATGAATAAAATTTGAGGGGGAACATGCCTCCTTCATTTCGATGACATGATGCCTCTAGGGGCAACCACAGTAGATGATGGTGGCAACACTTTATCTGCCTTGCTAGCTTTTCTGTAGCCTTGTGCTAGACCATTGGTTTGTGCTGCTGGAGTACTTCCTTGGCGTAGTGTCGATTTTGAAACGTAAAAAAAGCTGAACCAGAAGTTTTACAGAAGCTTTTACTCTTTTAGCGCTAATTCAAAACGTATACAACATCCATGTTTGTCGGCAACTAATGGAGTTAGGGAGTTCTTCATTACCTCAGCATTGTGTTATTGGCAGTGTTTGGATATAACTTGGCATCTGTATGGATTCATAACTGGCACTCCACATTGGATTCATAACGTGCTTCTGTTGGGGTGTGATCTTTTCCTACTCCTCATCACAAACATCCTGGAAGACGTGTGAAGGAATTCTTTTGTCGAATTTTCCCAGCTTTGACACACTCTAGTTTGAACAGGAACCCGGATGCTCATTAGGGCTGGTGAATGTGTGAGCAATTACTGTTATCTATCCACACCAAGACCAATGCTGGACTGACTTACTGACTTGGTGCTACTAGCTAGCACAGAAATGTCACTATAAAATAGGAGTGCACAATTCTGGAAAGTTCATAGGAGAATCTCAAATTTTGCTAACAGTACAACTCCCTAAAATCTGGAATCCTGGGGGACCAAAGCTGACATCAAAATAAGAGAGAAGGAATGTCAAAAAGAGAGAATAATAGGCCATCATCCCTCAATGTCAACAACATCTTGTCGGAAAAGTGTTGGCCACCACCGCCCCGGCTATGTTTTTTAACGACCCAGAGGTGTGTACAGAACAGCTAGAAACCGACGAGACCGCCTTAGCACCCCCGCCTCCTCCTTCCTTCTCTCCTCTCTTCCATTCCGTGGTCGTTCTCTGTGTGCGTAGAGTCGTAAAAAACACGTTTTTTTGGCCGCTGGGAATTGAATGACCGCCCTAGTGGGATCGCTCGTTAAACAAACAGCTTGAGGAGGGGCCGGTGAGAGGAGATGAAAGGAGAACCCAGGCTGATGTCAGCGGGCTCCAGTCCTGACGGGGCGTCTGTGATGGAAAATCTCTCGTCATGTTCCACCTCTCTCTCTCCCCACAACTCACTCCCCAACTCCCAGTTCAGGTACTGTTCCCCTACCAACAACTGCACAACTCAACCCCCCCCCAAAACATTTTGTTTTGCCAGCCCCACAACCATATTTTTGTATTAGCTCCAGGACAAAAACACATCTAAAAATCAGTCACATTGATGGTGGTGGGTTTCCACCTTCAACGTCAGGTGAGACATGAGGCTGGATATTCTATGACGTGGAAGGCTTATTCTGGGGGACCAAAGCTGACATCAAAATAAGAGAGAGGGAATGAACCTAAAACCAAGTCCATCATCCTTTAACCCTCACTGTAAACAACATCCGGTTTGGAAAAGCGTTTGCCATCACCGCCGCGGCTACGTTTTTTAAACAACCCAGACATGTGTACAGAACAGCTAGAAACCGATGAGACCGCCTTAGCACCCCTGCCCATCTCCTCCTCCTCCCTCCATCGCCCTCTCCTCTCTGCCATCCTGTGGTCCTTCTCTGTGCGACCAACCTGAATGTGGCTCTAATTGACGTGCGTAGTCGTAAAACAAGTATTTTTGGCCGAGGGGGATCCCTCGTTAAACAAACAGCTTGAGGAAGGGCCGCTATGAGAGGAGAAGAGGAAGGAGAGAGGAGAGGGAAGGAGAGAGGAGAAGAAAGGAGAAGAAAAAGGAGCAGAATAGATAGGAGAGGGGAGAGGGAAGGAGAAGAAAAAGGAGCAGAATAGAAAGGAGAGGGTAGAGGAGAATAGAGAGGAGAGGGAAGGAGAAGAGGAAGGAGCAGAATAGAAAGGAGAGGGGAGAGGAGAATAGAGAGGAGAGGGAAGGAGAAGAGGAAGGAGCAGAATAGAAAGGAGAGGGGAGATGGAAGGAGAAGAGAGAGGAGAGGGAAGGAGAAGAAAAAGGAGCAGAATAGAAAGGAGAGGGGAGAGGGAAGGAGAAGAAAAAGGAGCAGAATAGAAAGGAGAGGGGAGAGGGAAGGAGAAGAAAAAGGAGCAGAATAGAAAGGAGAGGAGATGGAAGGAGAAGAGAGAGGAGAGGGAAGGAGAAGAGGAAGGAGCAGAATAGAAAGGAGGGGAGAGGAGAATAGAGAGGAGAGGGAAGGAGAAGAGGAAGGAGCAGAATAGAAAGGAGAGGGGAGAGGAGAATAGAGGAGAGGGAAGGAGAAGAGGAAGGAGCAGAATAGAAAGGAGAGGGGAGAGGAGAATAGAGAGGAGAGGGAAGGAGAAGAGGAAGGAGCAGAATAGAAAGGAGAGGGGAGAGGAGAATAGAGAGGAGAGGGAAGGAGAAGAGGAAGGAGCAGAATAGAAAGGAGAGGGGAGAGGAGAATAGAAAGGGGACGGGAGAGGGAAGGAGAAGAGAGGAGGAGAGAGAAGATGAAAGGGTGTCTGTGTGATGGACACTCCCTCGTCCCTATTCTCCCTTTCTATCGCCACAGCCTCTCTATCTCAGGGAAACTCCCAGTTCAGTTATTTTTCCCTACCAACAACCGCACAACCACTCTCCCCCTCCCCCAAATCGTTTTGTTTTGCCAGCCCCACAACCATATTTTCTTATTAGCTCCTGACAAGAACAAATCTAAAATCACAGTCACATTGATGATGGTGGGTTTTCCCCTTCAACATCCGGCGAGCCATGAGGTTGGACATTTTATGACGTTCAGGCAGGCTTTCCTCTAGTTCGGGTTTCTGTTCATTTCCCAGGCATGACATTGAACATGGAGTATGGTTAAAAAGGCACTGGGATAGTGTATAGTCACTCTGTTAAAGATGATGAGTTCCATAAGCTGTGTTTTGTTGGGTGATTTGGTATAAAGAGCTCTTTAATTCTCTACATCTGAATCAAACCAGTCCTAGGTCCTTGAAAAAGGCATTTAGGGTCTTTCAAATACTCTCCCACCTCCTAAACTCCCTTCTCTTGGTTGTGGATTCAGATGTATTAGGATCCCCATTAGCCGACATCAATGGCGGCAGCTAGTCTTACTGTGGTCCGACATAACGAAAAAGACTATATACTTTACATTTAATTGTGAGATTGTGGGAAAAGAGGACCTGACTTACACTTTAGTCAGAGGGAGTTGATTTGCGTGTCTATTCCGTTAACAGTCACAGTCCATTTAGCTCCAACCACTAAAGAGAACAGAGGAGTAAACGCTGCAATAGGAAAACTCTGTGGGGTCTTGAGAAGGCTTTGTGATTCCTCTCTTCAAAGATAAAGCCTTTGTTACCCGTGGAAAGATGGCAAGAGGACAGTTGGTTCTTCACATGTCATTTCATGTACAAATGTAAAGGCAATAAGGCCAACCACGTTATTTTGCTCAGAGCAATGCATTCAGTCATTTTCCTCTTGGTTGGAATCTATTGATGTTCTTTGGTGTTGGGTCATCTGAAGTGGCTTGTTGGTAATAAATAATTCATGACTCGAGCACACTGGCTGTGTCCCATTCCACCAGATGCAGCTGAAGCTAACGTGGTGTTCCACCATCATACCACACTCATTGTATGCTACTTTCATTTTAACCAGTGGAATGGCAAACATCAAGCCTTCAACTACTTTACCACATTTAATTCAGTTACCCAAGTGACATGGTCTGGATTTGAACCAACTAGATGAACTAACCAATAATTGGTCGACAAACTACTTATACCGAACAAAAATATAAAAACTCACCATGCAACAATTTCAACTATTTTACTGAGTTAGAGTTAATATAAGGACATCAATCAAATAAAATTAATTAATTAGGCCCTAATTTATGGATTTCACAGCCATGCCCAGACCCAGCCAATCAGAATGAATTTTCCCCATAAAAACGGCTTTATTACAGACAGAAAAACCCCTCAGTTCATCAGCGGTCAGGGTGGCTGGCCTCAGACGATCCTGCAGGTGAAGAAGCCAGATTTTGAGGTCCTGGGCTGGCGTGGTTACACGTGGTCTGCGGTTGTGAGACTGGTTGGACATACTGCCAAATTCTCAAAAATAACGTTGGAGGCGGCTTATGGTAGAGAAATTAACATTAAACGCTCTGGCAACAGCTCTGGTGGACATTCATGCACTCAGAATGCCAATTGCTCGCTCCCTCAAAACTTGAGACATCTGTGGCATTCTGTTGTGTGCCAAAACTGACATTTAGAGCTGCCTTTTATCATCCCTAGCCTAAGGTGCACACCTGTGTAATGATCATGCTGTTTAATCAGCTTCTTGATATGCCACACCTGTCAGGTGGATGGATTATCTTGGCAAAGGAGAACTGCTCACTAATGTAAACAAATTTGAGCACAAAATTGGAGAGAAATAAGCTTTTGGTACATATGGAACATTCTGGGATCTTTTATTTCAGCTCATGAAACCATCACTTTACATGTTGCGTTTATATTTTTGTTCAGTTTATAAACCTTTGACAACCCCCCTTTATAAAGATATATGTGAAGTGTTATCGAGGTTAGGATACCCTGTGAAAGTGACGGCTACTTCCGCTTTACTTCCGTTTCCCATGCTTTTTTAAATGGCCGTTGCGATTCTATCATCAAATTCATGAAAACGCAGTCATTTAAGATAGATATCAAATATGGTTTTGAGGATGAATGTACTTCTACCAGATGCCCTTTAGGAAGTTTTTGTGCTTGAAGACCATCACGTTATGTTTTTGCACATTGAAGATCATAAAAGAAAACTCCAAAAGTTGAAAAACTACAAGGCTGTGGGGGCAGTCACTTCCTGGTTACAGCTTATTAGCTTATTAGCTTAAAAGCAGGTCTAGAGTCAAAAGCAGGTTGAGCTGTAGAGGGTATGATAAAGTAGCCTGGCTAAACGAGACTGAACACTGTGCTCCCCATTGAGTGCAGCATTCAGTCTAGTTTAACCAGGCTGATGAAGTAGACCCTAGAGGTCAGGGCCCATATTCACAAAGCCTCTCAGAAAAGGAGTGCTGATCTAGGACCTGTCCATACAATCTTCTTCATTATGATCTACAAGGCAAACTGATCCTAGATCAGCACTCCTACTCTGAGACTCTTTGTGGATACGGGCCAAGATGGTCAGGGGTGTTACAGTACCTGGGAAGCCCTGGAAGATGACTCTGTCCCCGGGCACGGCACCGCTGGGAGGGTCTAGAATCTCCACCTTGTCTGGGGAGCTGGCACACATCACCATGGCCTGGGACACCACGCCTCTCATCTTAGCTGGCTTCAGGTTGCACAGCAGCACCGCCATGCGATTCTGCATCTGGGGGGGTGGGGGTAATAAGAGAAAGGGAAAAGGTTTACAACTATACTGAGATACAGAGATATTAAATACATATATTTAACATTCTTCTGACGGACAAGAGGAAAAAGTATTGAAATAAAGAATACATGTTTTACTAGTAGAGAGAGATTAGGGAGCACTGCTTTGACTCTGTACAAACCACACAGGGCATCTTACAGTGCTGTCTTCAGAATGAATGGCCTACTTTATGACTTGATTGGTTGAGAAGAGAAAACACCAATTGGTGTGGTCTCCACTCTCGATCTCTTTGCAGTACTGTGGTTTTCAGAATCCTATTCACACAATTCCCCCATGTCCAATCTTGTCATGTAAAATGACTGCCTCCGGCGGCATATGGTGTGTGTGTATGGTGTGCCTTATTTCAGAAACCAAGAAGAGCGAGAGAAAACAACATTATTCTTTCATGTCTGTGGAGTGACCTCGGAGGTTACCCAAACTCTGAGAAGGCCAGAAGCCATTTCCATCAAAAGAGAAGAGGATGGAGAGAATACAGTGTACAAAGTCATGGTGCGTGTCACAGCTAGGAAAATAATGATGTCTTCATTTTGGAAACATCCTTTTAAAAAGTAAATGTTGACATAAATCTGCATACATTCCCCTCAGTGTGACACATTGTTTTGACAGCCTTCTTGCGGCAGCTTTTCTTCCTCAAGCGCCATTTGCTTAGCGGGGAAAGAGTGTGTGTGACGTCAGTTTTGTAATCAGTCGGATGTGCGGACTACAGAAGTCAAGTTTTGTGCGTCTATGTCACAGCTCTACTCTCACCCTGTGATTATGTAATTTCCTCAATTGAGGGGTTGACATTCAATTTCATGTAATGGCAATGAGGCCTGAAATCACTTGACAAAGGTTAAAACTGAACACAATCCAAACACGCTAGAATTTGGGTTTCCAAAGTTTCCTTATTCCGGCCAACGTACAAGGGACAAACATGCCAGGGCACTCAAATCAACATTGCTGCCAGTGGGCCCTCTACATTGCTGCCAGTGGGCCCTCTACATTGCTGCCAGTGGGCCCTCTACATTGCTGCCAGTGGGCCCTCTACATGCATACATGCATACTGGCAGCAATGTAGAGGGCCCTCTACATTGCTGCCAGTGAAAGTGTTTAGCTTTACTCCTCATGTCGTTCTTCAAACTCCAATATGTTCCTTGAAACAGGGAAGGCTCAATGTCTTGTATGCATGGTCTGTCGTCACGTTGACTCTCACACAATGAATGACTTGACGAGAAAGGAAAAGTAAGGATTCTGTTAACTGTGGGTTCTACTTGTCCAAATGCTGCTCGTCTAGCCCCAGTGTGGAAGAAAGAAGGCTGCTCGTCAAGCCCCGGTGTGGAAGGAAGAAGGCTGCTCGTCAAGCCCCGGTGTGGAAGGAAGAAGGCTGCTCGTCAAGCCCCGGTGTGGAAGGAAGAAGGCTGCTCGTCAAGCCCCGGTGTGGAAGGAAGAAGGCTGCTCGTCAAGCCCCGGTGTGGAAGGAAGAAGGCTGCTCGTCAAGCCCCGGTGTGGAAGGAAGAAGGCTGCTCGTCAAGCCCCTGTGTGGAAGGAAGAAGGCTGCTCGTCAAGCCCCGGTGTGGAAGGAAGAAGGCTGCTCGTCAAGCCCCGGTGTGGAAGGAAGAAGGCTGCTCGTCAAGCCCCGGTGTGGGAGGAAGAAGGCTGCTCGTCAAGCCCCGGTGTGGAAGGAAGAAGGCTGCTCGTCAAGCCCCGGTGTGGAAGGAAGAAGGCTGCTCGTCAAGCCCCGGTGTGGAAGGAAGAAGGCTGCTCGTCAAGCCCCGGTGTGGAAGGAAGAAGGCTGCTCGTCAAGCCCCGGTGTGGAAGGAAGAAGGCTGCTCGTCAAGCCCCGGTGTGGAAGGAAGAAGGCTGCTCGTCAAGCCCCGGTGTGGAAGGAAGAAGGCTGCTCGTCAAGCCCCGGTGTGGAAGGAAGAAGGCTGCTCGTCAAGCCCCGGTGTGGAAGGAAGAAGGCTGCTCGTCAAGCCCCGGTGTGGAAGGAAGAAGGCTGCTCGTCAAGCCCCGGTGTGGAAGGAAGAAGGCATTCTCTCTTTAAATGACCAAAATGAAATCTAGTCATTACAGGGACATGTGCTTGGACTGTCTTGGAGTCTCTGTGTAATTGACTACGGCTTATGACAAATGTCTCAGTGAAAAAGGTTATTTCAGTGGTGAAGAAACACTTCACAATTCAACACACTTCAACTACAGAACGTACATTAAAATGCAATAAAAATGATTGTCAAACAAATGTAGGCCCTAGCTTAGTAATGTAGCAGATAGCTACAGAACTACAAGTCTTTCAATAAATGTATATAAAAATGTAATAAAAAATGTCATTCCCAATTACTCTTCTCATAGAACCATAGATATATGACTCTGACAGTGTTTGTGTACAAAGAGTCCAACGTGCATGTGCTTTCATTTATAGGGATCATACATTGTCTATATAAAGCAGGATGTACAAAGACTCACTATGTTTTGGAGATGAATCAAAAGAGGCAAACCGAGAAAAGAGGTTTGATTGTAAAGAGAAACCGGGGACTTCTGCTCGCTGAATAAGACCGCAAACAAATGACTTTTGCGTCTGAGACAAATCGTAAATTCCGGGGCAATAACTAACTGAAAACCAAGTCTGTGTGTGCAGAAACCTACGTCGTAGACATTAAAAAGCGTCACGTGAACCCTGACAGACTACATTGGAGTAGTCACTTTACATGGGTTATTAAACCCAGAACATGACCCTGGCTAGCCAGAGTTATAGCACCCGTGTGTCCAATAAAAACAGCTGAATTTATTGTAGTGAAAATAAGGCAAAAAAAACAACGACACAGTAGTGTTAAAACAGCAATCTTTAAAACCAATGTTATTTGACTACCAAAAGCATGTAGAGAGCTTTGTAGTCTACTAGGTCAGCCTCCCAAGTCTTCCTGAATGACCGTTAAGCTCCCAGTACCTCCCAGTTAAGTACAGTAACAGTCTTACTCTGTATTGTCTGTGGGCAGACTGGGTTCCAGACACACAAAACATTCCAAAGGGGCTGGTAACAGTTGGTCTGGTAACAGCCCGATGAGTTGGTCTGGTAACAGCCCGATGAGTTGGTCTGGTAACAGCCCGATGAGTTGGTCTGGTAACAGCCCGATGAGTTGGTCTGGTAACAGCCCGATGAGTTGGTCTGGTAACAGCCCGATGAGTTGGTCTGGTAACAGCCCGATGAGTTGGTCTGGTAACAGCCCGATGAGTTGGTCTGGTAACAGCCCGATGAGTTGGTCTGGTAACAGCCCGATGAGTTGGTCTGGTAACAGCCCGATGAGTTGGTCTGGTAACAGCCCGATGAGTTGGTCTGGTAACAGCCCGATGAGTTGGTCTGGTAACAGCCCGATGAGTTGGTCTGGTAACAGCCCGATGAGTTGGTCTGGTAACAGCCCGATGAGTTGGTCTGGTAACAGCCCGATGAGTTGGTCTGGTAACAGCCCGATGAGTTGGTCTGGTAACAGCCCGATGAGTTGGTCTGGTAACAGCCCGATGAGTTGGTCTGGTAACAGCCCGATGAGTTGGTCTGGTAACAGCCCGATGAGTTGGTCTGGTAACAGCCCGATGAGTTGGTCTGGTAACAGCCCGATGAGTTGGTCTGGTAACAGCCCGATGAGTTGGTCTGGTAACAGCCCGATGAGTTGGTCTGGTAACAGCCCGATGAGTTGGTCTGGTAACAGCCCGATGAGTTGGTCTGGTAACAGCCCGATGAGTTGGTCTGGTAACAGCCCGATGAGTTGGTCTGGTAACAGCCCGATGAGTTGGTCTGGTAACAGCCCGATGAGTTGGTCTGGTAACAGCCCGATGAGTTGGTCTGGTAACAACCCGATGAGTTGGTCTGGTAACAGCCCGATGAGTTGGTCTGGTAACAGCCCGATGAGTTGGTCTGGTAACAGCCCGATGAGTTGGTCTGGTAACAACCCGATGAGTTGTCTGACTGACACAGGCCTTGCGTGAATACTTGACATTATGAGGCTCTTTGGCTGCATTTAGACAGGTAACCCAATTCTGAACTTTTCCCCCACAAATTTGTTCTTTGACCAATCACATCAGATCTTTTCACATCGGATCTTATTCAGAGCTGATCTGATTTTTCAGAGCGGATCTGACATTTGGTTGGGCAGTAGCCGGTGTTAGACTGTGTTGGTACTAGGCTGTGTTGGTACTAGGCTGTGCATTCCAGTACCTGATCTATGGGTATGTGCTTGACCAGCCCGCTGACCACCGTCCTGGGGGCTGCCTCTCCCACATCCACCTGCTCCACATAGAGTGAGTCGGCGTCCGGGTGCTTCTCGGCCGTGACGATGCGTCCCACCCTCATGTCCAGACGTGACACGTCCACCTTAGCCTCCTCCTGAGTGGCCACAGGCTTCTTCTCTCCCTTCTCTGTGATAGGACACACAGAGAGGAAAGGGTTAAACCACAGACAGAGACACAGACAGACAGACACACAGACAGAGACACCCAATATGAACTTGTAGTTAAGTCACTTTTGGATAAGAGTGAGTTTGTCTGACTGGCATGTAAAGTAGTTCTTGACAAAGCTGTGGTCCTCTGTAGCTGTGTGACTGTGGTCCTCTGTAGCTGTGTGACTGTGGTCCTCTGTAGCTCAGTTGGTAGAGCATAGTGCTTGCAACGCCAGGATAGTGGGTCTGATTCCCGGGACCAACCATACGAAAATATTATGCAAGAATGACTAAGTCGCTTTGGATAAAGGCGTCTGTTCAAATGGTATATATTATTTATATAAGCTACAATACAGGCTCTGCCACAGAAGGTATAGTATTCTAGACTGGGTTCAGGGATGGCATACTGACTCCCTGCCTTTATTACATTAAAAGGTCCAGCAGATAATATATTTTTTCCAGGTATCTAATGCAAGACTTCTTTGAGATTATGTTCAGCCCACTGCTATGGTAGTGTTCCCTGGGGACTCATTAGGATCCATTTGAACCTAGTCTGTGTGGAAACTATGCTGAGTGGTTCAGCCATCTTGACTGTTCTGATCCAATTTACCCCAAAGTGAAAACAAATCTGCGCGGCGACTCTGAAGCCCCAGCGTGGCATTTTTGACTGTGATCACCGCAGGCGTTAAATAATAGTACATTTACTTTTCCACAACTCACCAGAATTCTGAGGAGACTTAAAGCAAATATCAATATCAATACCCACTGTTAAAACATAGGCTCCGACACGCTTTTCACGGACACTAGGGTGTTGTTGCGTGCCAGACGCTTCCAATGATATGGGGTGGATAGTATGAAGTGGTCTCGTCTCCTAGTCTCGTCTCCTTCATTTCTTTCCTAGATGGTGGGAACCTTCCAGTTGGGAGCTCAACTACCCGATTGCTCGAACCAGCAACCTACTGGTCCGCTTCTCTAACCTCTGGGCTACCTACTTAAAAACTTCTGCACTGTTAGGAAAACAGCGTATTGATGTGTGACGTCATCCGCCTGGCCCCTGAGCAGCAGTGCACCACACCACGGGCCGGCTGATCGATTTGATTGCCAGGCGATGATTGTTTAGATGAGGTGCGAACACAGTCACATCAAAGCCTTTGTGTGGAAACGAGGATATCCACACGTACTAAAACAAAGCAATCCGCAACAGTGGACATAAAAACCAAACACTATCAGATATTTACTGCTCTGTTTTCCATTGACATCTGGCAGTCAGAAAAGCCAGATACAAACCGGTTCAGTCTACATCGCAAAGCATTCTCTTCTTCTCTGAATTATAACCTTGTAAATAATCTGGGGAAGATCATTCCCAATTTGTTGCCGCGACAGTTAATTAGTCCAGCTGGGTTTGACGTCTGAGTGGAACGAGGCTTCGACTGATTTATTGTAAATAGAATATAATTTTAACAATAAACCAAAAAAAGTTCAAAAGAATAAAACCCAACACCGCTGCATTTCAATCATTTAGCTGGAAACACGTTTTTAGATCTAATTTGACAGAGGAAATGAACAGCATGTTATATTATACTGCATTAGAGCATCTCTGGTTTAGCCCTGGAGAGGTTGTGCAAAGCCTCAAGATGAATGACGTCGACACAATATAAACATCCAAACTGGAATTCTGCCTGTCTCCCATTACAGCATTGACACTTCTGCTAAGACTATTCTCTCATCACCGAAACAAGTTACTACATTTTTATATTTTATTAAAATCATCAAGGTTAAAAATCTACTTCAGGATAAATCACAGAAAGATTTCGGAGAAAGATAATTTGTTTTGGGAAAAGGCCCGTCTGTAATGTTGGAAATTGAAACGTTAGGCCAAAGTTTGAAACGGATCCCCTCTATTTGCAGTTTCCCCTTGCGCCTTTCGTCCATTATCGCCAGATATTACAAATTCAGATGGAGAACACCTGCCTGGGAAATCACAAATGGCCATTAAAGTACAGACAGATCGCTGCATCCAGACAGGCATTGATGGAAACGCTGGATCTAAGACAAGGGCTTGTGTTCCAAATGGAAAGAAATGTCAGAGAAGTGCAGACAAAAAAACCCATCCCAAAGCTAAATCATGGAGCACTTCAACTCAAATTGTCATTGAAGAGGCGCTTAGGCCTACTTCAATTTTTGCTGACAAATCGAAAAAACAAATATGACATATTTCACTTTAGTGTGGTGGAACGTTGAGGGGTTTGACAATTATGAGTGTGTGAAATCACAGATGTGGAAGGGCCCTGCAATTTCAACAACAAGTCACTTCTTGCTTTGCTTTACCATTTTTCTCTGGTCTATTCTTCTTGCCCTCGCTGTTTTTGGGAGGGGGGCTGGCAGTGGCAACAGCAGAGGTGGAGGACCTTGCTGGGGATGAGGGCTGAGGAGGTGTGGACTTGGAGGCACACTGGACACTCGAGTCTCCTGCTGTTGGCATGGCCACCTCCCTCACTGCAGAAGGAAAAAACAGAGAGAAGATTCATTTAACACTTTTATCCAAAAGAGACTTAGGGCAATATTCAGTCTGTAAAGCTGAAGCATTACAGATTTCGCAACAAACTTAAAAGATAATTTCCGATTGAGCCGACATAAGCAGCGTTTACCATGAATGCAGTCTCCGCTAAAATAGGAACATTGCCTTTAAATTTCAATCCCGCTGTAAAGCTGAATTTCCACGATGCAAATTGAATAGAGCCCTTAAATTCTATTCTAATAGTCACACTAGCATACAATATTGGACACATGCTAAGTGGTATGCTAGTATGGATATTGGAATGTTGCCTTACAGTTGACAGTGATAGATGAATTAAGTACATCTGGCCCATGCGGGAATTGAACCCAGAACCCTGGTGTTGCCGGCACTATGCTGTAACTAACCCACTGAGCCATGAGTGAGGATATTCACCTCCAGTTACAGCAGTACTGCTGGTTTTATTTTGAGGCTACTGGTTAGAATCCAGGGAACTGGTTTGTAACGTGGAGATCAGAGGCTGATTATAGGGGATGGATAAAAACCAGCAGAACTGGAGTTGAACGCTCCTCTGCATTACCGTTCAGATAGGCTGTTTGATACTGTAGCAAGTTCCAATACACAATATATCTTCAGGTTGGATATTTTGCTTTTGAACCCAGAGGCATTAATATCCTTTTTCACACTACTGAGCCAAGCCATACTGAGCTGGACTGGCTATGCATCCACCATAGTTGCTGGAATCGTTCAAGAAAGAACAATGTGAAAATAAAATATCCGAACCCGGGCAGTATGGTTTGGGTGAGTACGATAGTATGAAAGGGGTATAACGAAGCCATCGACCCTGACAGATGGTACTTTGAATTGAGAATGACGGCGAGGGATCGTTGGATATGAAGGCTCTTCATGGAGCTGTACTTTGCCTAATTAGTTTCAGCAACATCATTTTACTTAATGATAGAGAAAACCTTATTCATAGACCCAATGGGAGGAAAGACCAGCCTCCTAAAGCTTGTTTTGATTGGAAAATGACAGTGTCCATGGCAACTCGGAAAACAAGGAAATATAGTTTTAAATCTCCTCAATCAATCTCCGGATTGTTTTTGGGTGGGGAACCCATCATTTCAGGTTGAAATTTGGACGTAAAGTCATACTTTATCCACGTTTTAAATCTAATGTTGAGAGCTGAGGTTCGGAACTTAAAAGATTACCTTTAAAACAACATGGCAATTAACCTTTTAAAAATGCTGTCGTTCCTCCTGCTCTTGCCATGTCGTTCTCTGTTGCTCAAAATGCCCAGACAGTACCCATGAAGGTCTTTACTTTACGTCAGTCAGTCATCTCCATAACAAAACTGTGATTTAGCTTATTTTCAGCATCACAGAGCCCCATTGAAACAAATACCAAAAATAAACAGCGGAATTGGATACGTGGAAAAACGTAAAACATAATCCTGCAGTCCTTTTCGCACACATTCCTGAGCGCTCCAAAAACAACATGTAGAGATAGCCTTTTGATGAGGGCTACACTGCCTATTTGTACGACTCCTCTGGTTTCTTACCACCTAGTTCTCCTCTCTGGAAGCCATTACTGACGTGTTAATGATCACAGAGACTGTTTGCCCTTGTATGTTAATGCATGACAGAGGCGCGATATCACAACAGGGTTGTAGTACGCCGCCAGTCACGCAGACGACATGCCGTTTGATTTTGGCAGTTGGGGGGTTGCCTAGTACCCCCCATCATGGCTCTAATGATGGACATACTTGGGCCCTTGAGTTCAATTATTTGTTTGAACTTTGATAGTAAAAAAAAAAAAGGTCTGGTTGTAATATTAGAATGAGACGAGAAGGCATTTTATTAAGATCTAGGACTGTTACTAATACAGCTAAACAAACAATGTGTCGCTAATGAGTTGCCTCAGACACCGTCAACCACTCAAGTGTGAGAACTTTACCCTACAGCTAGCTATAGCTATGTGGTTGATAACATCAAGGCCGTACCAAAGGAATGGCGTCTGTTCTTTGAAGAATGAGGTTCCCCTCAGGAAAAATTAAGTTCTGCTCAATCGCAGTCTGAACAGCATCAGTATTTAATCTCAGAGGAGGTCATAGCAGAAGTTAAACAGGATGTGACAGAGGATGGAAAACTGTCACCAACAAACTACGTACCTCCTCTGCTCTTCTCCTTCTCCAGCAGTGTTTGCTTCAGTTGCTCGATGTCCCTCTTCAGCTTGGTGTTCTCCACCATCAGTTTCTTCTCTTCTCTGACGGTGGCCTGCACCTCTATGTTCAGACAGAAAGCTCCTGTCACAATTTTATAGGGTCAAACATGTATCATTTCGTTTTAGCCTACAGCTTCTTTCCCTCCCCAACATTGGCTTTAAACCGTTTCTCCAGCTAGGCTACTTCGCCCTGAGAATGTGCACTCATGTAGAGTTGAGGTCAAACTCAAAAAGTGATTGTCTTTTTAGAAGGAATTTCAACAACTTGAGGAATACATTTGACCCCATACTCTGTTTGAGATTGAGTATGCGCATGCATCTCTATGTTTGCTTGTGTATCTGTGCACGCTTTTGGTGTCTCTTACTGGCTTTCTCCTTGAGCAGCTGGACCTGCTGTTTGAGGTAGTCTATAATGTGGTCGGCCTCGGCTGCCCGCTGTTCCAGCCTCATCACGGAGGGAGTGTGACCCGACATCTTGACCAGGGGTAGGGAGCGTGTTACTAGGAACCTGGAATCAGAAAACAAAACCTACCAGTGAGAAAGAACCACAGGTATTTGCTGTACACTGGACCCTATGATCACTTGGCTACATAGCTGATGCCTGCTGGACTGTTCATTTATCACGGTACTCCACTTTGTTTACCTTTGTTTATCTGTCGGCCCTAGCCCCGAACTCAGGCCCTGTGTGTAGTTAACCGACCCTCTCTGCCCATTCATCGCCATTTTCCCTGTTGTTGTTGTCTTAGCTAATTAGCTGTTGTCGTCTTACCCGTTGTTGTCTTAGCTAGCTCTCCCAATCAACACCTGTGATTGCTTTATGCCTCGCTTTGTCTCTTTCAAATGTCAATATGCCTTGTATACTGTTGTTTAGGATAATTATCATTGTTTTAGTTTACTGCGGAGCCCCTAGTCCCACTGTACATGCCTTTGATACCTCCTTTGTCCCACCTCCCACACATGCGGTGACCTCACACAGTATAACCAGCATGTCCAGAGATGCAACCTCTCTTATCATCACTCAGTGCCTGGGATTACCTCCACTGTACCCGCACCCCACCATACCTGTCAGCACATTATGCCCTTAATCTATTCTACCACGCCCAGAAATCTGCTCCTTTTATTCTCTGTCCCCAACGCACTAGACGACCAGTTTTGCTAGCCTTTAGCCGTACCCTCATCCTACTCCTTCTCTGTTCCTCGGGTGATGTGGAGGCTAACCCAGGCCCTGCGTGACCCCAGTCACTTTCATTTGTTGACTTCTGTAATCGAAAAAGCCTTGGTTTCATGCATGTTAACATCAGAATCCTCCTCCCTAAGTTTGTTTTACTCACTGCTTTAGCACACTCCGCCAACCCTGATGTCCTTGCCGTGTCTGATTTCCATACCCTCCAAATACACCTCTCAGGGAAGTCAGGAACCAATACACACAGTCAGTCAGGAAAGCAAAGGCTAGCTTTTTCAAACAGAAATGTGCATCCTGTAGCTCTAACTCCAAAAAGATTTGGGACACTGTAAAGTCCATGGAGAACAAGAGCACCTCCTCCCAGCTGCCCACTGCACTGAGGCTAGGCGACACGGTCACCACCGATAAATCCATGATAATAGAACATTTCAATAAGCATCTCTCTACGGCTGGCCATGCTTTCCTCCTGGCTACCCCAACCCCGGCCAACAGCTCCGCACCCCCCGCAGCTACTTGCCCGAGCCTCTCCAGCTTCTCCTTCACCCAAATCCAGATCGCAGATGTTCTGAAAGAGCTGCAAAACCTGGACCCGTACAAATCAGCTGGGCTAGACAATCTGTACCCTCTCTTTCTAAAATGATCTGCCGCCATTGTTGCAACCCCTATTACCAGCATGTTCAACCTCTCTTTCATATCGTCTGAGATCCCTAAAGATTGGAAAGCTGCTGCGGTCATCCCCCTCTTCAAAGGGGGTGACACTCTAGACCCAAACTGTTACAGACCTATATCCATCCTGCCCTGCCTTTCTAAAGTCTTTGAAGGCCAAGTTAATAAACAGATCACTGACCATTTCGAATCCCACCGTACCTTCTCCGCTGTGCAATCCGGTTTCCGAGCTGGTAACAGGTGCACCTCAGCCATGCTCAAGGTATTAAACGATATCCTAACCACCATCGATAAAAGACAGTACTGTGCAGCCGTCTTCATCTTCCTGGCCAAGGCTTTCGACTCTGTCAATCACCGTATTCTTATCGGCAGACTCAATAGCCTTGGTTTCTCAAATGACTGCCTCGCCTGGTTCACCAACTACTTCGCAGATAGAGTTAAGTGTGTAAAATCGGAGGGCCTGTTGTCCGTACTCTGGCAGTCTCTATGGTGGTACCACAGGGTTCAATTCTCGGGCCGACTGTTTTCTCTGTATATATCAACGATGTCACTCTTGCTGCGGGTGATTCCCTGATCCACCTCTACGCAGACGACATCATTCTGTATACATCTGGCCCTTCTTTGGACACTGTGTTAACTAACCTCCAAACGAGCTTCAATGCCATACAACACTCCTTCCGTGGCCTCCAACTGCTCTTAAACGCTAGCAAAACCAAATGCATGCTATTCAACCGTTCGCTGCCCGCACCCGCCCGCCCGACTAGCATCACTACTCTGGACGGTTCTGACCTAGAATACGTGGACAACTACAAATACCTAGGTGTCTGGCTAGACTGTAAACTCTCCTTCCAGACTCATATCAAACATCTCCAATCCAAAATC
Organism: Salvelinus namaycush; assembly: GCF_016432855.1. Taxonomy (NCBI): domain Eukaryota; kingdom Metazoa; phylum Chordata; class Actinopteri; order Salmoniformes; family Salmonidae; genus Salvelinus; species Salvelinus namaycush. The sequence goes on along the minus strand of NC_052348.1, from coordinate 16,886,202 downwards.
AAATCTAGAATTGGCTTTCTATTTCGCAACAAAGCCTCCTTCACTCACGCCGCCAAACTTACCCTAGTAAAACTGACTATCCTACCGATCCTCGACTTTGGCAATGTCATCTACAAAATAGCTTCCACTACTCTACTCAGCAAATTGGATGTAGTCTATCACAGTGCCATCCGTTTTGTTACCAAAGTGCCTTATACCACCCACCACTGCGACCTGTATGCTCTAGTCGGCTGGCCCTCGTTACATATTCGTCGCCAGACCCACTGGCTCCAGGTCATCTATAAGTCTATGCTAGGTAAAACTCCGCCTTAGCTCACTGGTCACGATAACAACACCCACCCGTAGCACGCCCTCCAGCAGGTATATCTCACTGGTCATCCCCAAAGCCAAAATTGGCCACCTTTCCTTTCAGTTCTCTGCTGCCAGTGACTGGAACGAATTGCAAAAATCGCTGAAGCTGGAGACTTACATTTCCCTCACTAACTTTAAACAAACATCAGCTATCTGAGCAGCTACCTGATCGCTGCAGCTATACATAGTCCATCTGCAAATAGCCCACCCAATCTACCTACCTCATCCCCATATTGTTTTTATTTACTTTGCTGCTCTTTTGCACACCAGTCTCACTACTTACACACCATCATCATCTGCTCATCTATCAATCCAGTGTTAATCTGCTAAATTGTAATTACTTTGCTACTATGGCCTATTTATTGCCTTACCTCCTCATGCCATTCGCACACACTGTATATAGACTCTTTTTTTCCCTATTGTGTTATTGACTGTAGGCTTGTTTATTCCATGTGTAACTCTGTGTTGTTGTTTATGTCACACTGCTTTGCTTTATCTTGGCCAGGTCGCAGTTGTAAATGAGAACATGTTCTCAAATGGCCAACCTGGTTAAATAATGGTGAAAAAAATAAAAACAAGACACACTTGAAACAGAGACATTCTGAAATTTGGGAAAGCAACCCCAACAAGACACAATGAGAAATAGAGAATGAGAAATAGAATTGTGGCAATCCACCTTTCAGTTAAATGGAAAAGTATGTTCTAAGAATTATATTTCTGTGCTACAGTACAGCACAGACATTTAAAACATGAGGGATGTAATATATAGGCTTATATCATCAGGAAATCTGGGAAGTTGGAAGTATCCCAAAGACAAGACAACCACAAGAGAATCCCAGGTTGCTGCTACAGCACACAGGCATGTTAGCTCATAATAATAGCGCATGTGGGACATCTGCCCGGCCTATTCAAGAGGCTGGCTTCCTTCCACAAGCATTGAAGAGATAATCAAATCTAATTTTATTTGTCACATGCGCCGAATACAACAAGTGTAGACTTTATTGTGAAATGCTTACTAAAGAGCCCTTTCCCAACACTGCAGTTCCAAAGTAGGAAAATTAACAAATGGATAAAAAGAAAGTAGTAACACAAAACTAAATAACAAGGACACACACACACACACACACACACACACACACACACACACACACACACACACACACACACAGAGTACCAGTACCGAGTCAGTGTACTGGGGTACGTGGTAGTTGGGGTGATTTATTGAGGTAATGTGTACATGTAGGTTTGGTTAGGTGATTGATTGAAGTACTATGTACATGTATGTAGGGGGTGAAAAGCTGAAAGGTAATAATCAGGGGATAAAATGTTGACAGTCATAAAAATAAGTCAATAAATGAGCTTATCCCTTCTTTTCCCCCTCCCTCTATCATTCCCTCTCTCTGGCAACTTGGAAGGAGGAAGCCGTTTCTTCTCAGTGCTGAGTCTGGAAACCAAAACATTGTCTCGACAAGCTCCAGGTCAACTCGGTCAAACCACATTATTCAATGACACAGCAAAAAAGCTAAACCCTATGACAATAAATGAAATAAACTGTTGTTTTTTTAAAAATCTCTTTTTGTTGTTTGCTCAGTTTTTTTCCTTTACAGGCACAAATGGGCAAATCACATTATAAACATCATCGGCGACGTGTGTGTTTGGTTTTAGGGATACTTTTAAAGTTCAAAAGGGATCAAACGACAGCCTTGTGCCACTCAACCAAAATGCAGCTGGACGACAGTTAGGGCTTTTCTTGTAATGTGTAATGTGCCTTGGACATGTACAAGCTTTGGCAATCCTCTCCCATTGACAAAGGAAAGGAGAGGGGGATTTTTACAAGGGCTCAGGCGAAAAGGGAGGAGAAGAAAACATCCAACACATAGGCCTAGTACAGGGTGGCGCTGGAAAACAACAGCTGGAGCGAGATGAAAACAAAACTAAAGTCAGGGATGAGGAAATTAGAAACACAAAAAGAGCTGGAGTTGATAATATAGGGGATCAAAGAAGTTTGTTTGCTCGAAGGCTCGGAATCGATTTAACTGGGCTCTGTGGTGGAAGAATTTACGAGCGCCACTATAGGGCTGTTTTCATTTGTACAACTCCTGAAAATGAGCCCCGGGGCTGGGGCGGTGGGGCCTTGCCGAGCCACCTCTGACAGCACCCCAGGCTGGGCCTCCAGGCAGAAACAAGGAGTCCCCCAGGGGTCAGTATCCCTACCGTGGACATTGGACAACACTGCAGAGCAGATAGCTTAACAGAGGAGTTGATCATAACTGTCTCTGGATGTCATTCAATTCACAAGGTAGCCCGTTGGAACTTGAACTGCTTTGAGAGTAATGTTCCATCTCATAGTTTTTTCGGCACCGAGCAAATTTCAGGCCTGCTGAGCGCAAATTTGAACATTGCGAAAATTCTGTGCAACTTCCGGCGCGCGTTTACTGTGAACACTGAGGTGGTACCCACTTTAAGTTACAGTTTTAGCAGTCTGAGGTGAGCTGCGCGCAGGCACATTGGTTGAGAGGATAAAACATAACAATCATCACTTCCAACTCAAAGTCTATACAAGTCTAGACCTGGCTCCAAAACCACTTCTACTCTGCAACATTGAACACTCCACTAACTTCGGTTGTTAGGACACCAGTATCGCGATAATCAGCGGTATCATGGCAAAGAAACAGAAGATGAAGCGGATTGAATTTCCTGTGGAAATCAGTCCTAATGTTGGAAACAAGCAGCTTGATGTTGTCACCCAGAATCACATGTTTCTTTTCCAGCCTGTAGCACACCATATTTGGCATACAGTAGTTTTTTTATTAAAGGACCACAGAGTAAGTCTGTTTTGTGTTTTACTTGATGCCATGGAGAATCAGGTATCTTTGTATCACTACCAGTAATAGTATCAATACCAGTAATATTCTAGTATTGGGAGAGTGGGATGGTGAGTGAAACCAAAGAAGACTAGGGGAGATTGGTACTCACGTGACAGACAGATAGCAGCTGCCAAATCATATCCCCTTCCCTTTGGCATCTACTATATGACTAGGGTCCTATTAATATCAAATCAAATGTTATTTGTCACATGCTTTGTAAACAACAGGTGTAGACTAACAGTGAAATGCTGACTTACAGGCTCTTCCCAACAATGAAAAGAGAAATAATAGAAAAATAATAACACAAGGAATAAATATACAATGAGAAATGATAACTTGGTAATATACACGGGATACCAGTAACCGAGACGATGTGCAGGGGTACGAGGTAGTTGAGGTAGATATGTACATATAGGTATGGATAAAGTGACTAGGCAACAAGATAGATAATAAACAGTAACAGCAGCATATGTGATGAATCATAAAGGGTCAATGCAGATAGTTAAATAGTTAACCAATAGCTACCCGGACTAACTATTTCGAAGTTTTATGGCTTGGGGGTAGAAGCTGTTCTGGGTCATGTTGGTCCCAGACTTGGTACATCGGTACCGCTTTCTGTGCGTTTGCAGAGAGAACAGTCTATGGAACAGTCTATGTAGGCATTTGAATGCCAAGGAACAACAACCAATATACTAGTCAAATAGCCAACGGTCAGGAGTCTTGACTAACTTAACATCAGAAGACAGATTGATGAATAACCTATTGGTCAGCTGGTGGCCAATATAATATAGCCTAGTCTGATATTAAACTGTGCCTTGTTCCAGGTCTCTATGGGAAGGTCTAAGAGACGACATGTCAGAGAAATGTTTCACTCATCCCTAAAGGCTGTTTTTCTTTTCACCTCATTTTAGGGGGACATGGACAACACAACGGACGCAGGACCATCTTCAAGGAATAACCCAGGCGTTGGGTGATAGGCCTAGTACAAGTAGGCGCTAGCTCTGTTTCCCCAGTTGGGTGATAGGCCTAGTACAAGTAGGAGTTTTGTTTTCATGTTATTTAGAGCGTTGGTTACTGTAACTGTGATGCCGGCAACAATTGAATTAATTTTTTTTGTAGGCGTTTACTGACACCGGTCATATTCAATGGGTGTTGCGTGTTCGTAAATTCATCAGTTATTCTGTGAATTTACAAATGCAGCCTTGGTTGGACTTCCTGAGCTGTGCATATTGCCTATTATTGGTGGGTGGCGATGGAAAATAATCCACCGAAGTAAAGACAGTTTCAGGTTGGATAGTCACACTTTCAAACCTCAATAGCTTTAAAACCACTTGAGCCACAGACTCCAAACAAGTGTCATGTTGTTGGAAAAATTCCGCATAACATTGCACTGGTCATATTTCCACAATTTGGAAATTAATTTGCTTTCCATAGCTAATAAACATGTGGAAATGTAAACAGCATTCCGTATTCCTAGTTGAATAAGTTGCAACAAAGTACAAACTTTTTTCCCATTTGAATTTCAATAGCTCCTTGGTCAAAAAGGGTGTGCAATGTGTAGGCCCACTGAGTGTACATTATGAACTTTGTTGAGGTGTGTGGGTCACATGACCAAGGTGCTGTTGAATTTCAAACATTTAAATAAATACATTTTAAATAGTGTGAGATGTAATCGACAAAAAAGTGTGTCCAATATGTGTCTCTGCCATTGGGTCAGCTAGAACCAGTTTCAACGTTTTAGGAGTAATGGTCAAAGAGCTATTGAAATTGTTTTAATTCGATTTGTCACTATGTAGACGGTCCCTAACTGATGTTGGTGGACGTAAGGAAAACTACATCGAATATCGAATATATATCGAATATCCAACTATAGCCGGCTTTCCTGTCAACAAAAACACATGTATAATCTCTAGGAACTCTACTTACCAGACGTAAAGTGAAATGTGTCCCTCGCTATAAAAATGTACATTTGAGTCAAACTTTTGCCCAAACCGCAACATATTCCTGCTGTGTAAGAAGTCTTGCATGAAGTGCGTGGTCTAATGGCAGCCCGCTGTCTAACTTCACAAGAATTTGGTGTGATTTTGACCAAAAAATTATTCTGACATGTATTTCATAGCAAGGGACACAATTCACTTTATGTCTTGTAAATAAAGTTCCTAGAAATTATACATATGCTTTTCTTTTTTTACAGGAAACGTGTGTACATGCCGGCTTAACGTTAGTTATATAGTTGTATCTGTGGTGAAATAACAGTATTGACGTTAGCTAGCTCAGTTTAGCAATAGGGGTTGCATCGTTCTAACGCTAAAATACCAGGAATTTAGAAATAACTGGCTGATTTGAAAAATATACTAAAGATCAGAAATAAACAAGCATTCAACTTACATCAAACTGTGACCGCCTGCCTGTGATTGACACGTTTCGAATACCCACAGCTGTTCGAGAAAAGACCCACGTAGTCCCATGCGCATTGTCACTGGTTAGCATACCATCTGGCTAGCTCGGGCCTACTGGCATGCAATCTCTATCCATATGATTAGACATTTCATATATGCGCCGCAGTTGCACAGTTTATACGCTCATGATCATTTTTGGGGGCAACTTGCTAGTGCCTGCGTAACCAGTAAATGTATACATTGTTTGACATTCAGAAGCAATTAGTAAATTAAATTTCGAGCTAATACAAAATAAAAACATAGCAAGAATCGTACTACGAATTTTTGGTTATTTTTGTAGAAACATTGTTTATGAGATTTGATCAGGCATAGAAAATAAAGACACGCAGATAAAGTAAAATACCTGTTATATCCTTTGGTTTGTCAATATAAACACTAAGCAATAGATACATTTAACCAAAAGCTACTAACACCGGTTTATTGGTAAGCAAGGTTGCAATGTTTACAAATCATTTTGACAGCTGAGCTTCGTCGCTGAAAATTGACGTAATCGGTCACGTTATCTCTCAACTGCTCACAGCATCCCGTGAAAGAGAGGATTCTGCAAAATAAAATACAAATAAAATCTACGGTCAGAATTTTTGGGATATGAGGACAGACGTTCACTAAACGTAAGTGTTCATTTTGAAAAGTCGTTGCAGTTTTATTCATTCAAAGTTTTCAGCATACCGTATCCCTTATTGTACAAGCTAACTGCAGCACTGTCGCTAGTTTTCGATTTAGTTAGCTGCCTGTATCCACTTTTACTATTAACAAACCAGTTATATGCCTCCCTAAATACACTATTAGGTAATGCTTGTACAAGATGACAAAGTAAATGAAGTGGATATGAAAGTGTGTGGTAACCATTATTTTGTGTTATGTCTGAAATTATTTCTGCGTTTAAAAGCTGTGATATAACTTGTATTTTAGCTACATTGCACCTGTTGCGTTTAGATATAGTTTCAAATTAAAATGAGTGTTTGTAAACATGAACCAAACTGTTCATCATTTGTTTCAATGCATCTAATGTCTCTGTGTTTTCCATAGGGTGTGTGGGTTGGTGGAGCTGTCAACTGTGAGTCTGAAGTGGACACTGGAGCAGTCATGAGGCCACTGAGAGATGCCCAGCTAGGGGCCTTCACCTTCTTTGCCTCAGCTCTCCCCCACGATGTGTGCGGGAGCAACGGCCTCCCCCTCACCCCCAACTCCATCAAGATCCTGGGCCGCTTCCAGCTGCTCAAGACCATTACCCACCCCAGGCTCTGCCAGTACGTAGACATCTCCAGAGGGAAGCATGGTAGGACTACGCATCTTTGTCTGTTTGTCAATGGGTCTTTTGGGTCCTATTCTTGATGTGGTGAAAATGCATCTCTCTCTCAACCTACCTTCCTTGGAGTAAAAGTGATCTGAATGCACAGAATACACCTATGGTAAAGCACTGCTATAGCACTTAAATAGGCCTAACTGGATTGGTCACATGCAGATGTAAATGCGAGTGTTGCGAAATGCTTGTGCTTCTAGTTCCGACCGTGCAGTAATATCTAACAAGTAATCGAACAATTCCCTAACAACTACCTAATACACACATCTAAAGGGGTGAATGAGAACATGTACATATATGGATGAGCGATGGCCGAGGTACAATAGATGGTATAAAATACAGTATATATATATGATATGAGTAATGTAAGATATGTAAACATTATTAAAGTGGCATTGTTTAAAGTGACTAGTGATCCATTTATTAAAGTGGCCAGTGATTGGGTCTCAATGTAGGCAGCAGCCTCTGAGTTAGTGATTGCTGTTTAGCAGTCTGATGGCTTTGAGATAGAAGCTGTTTTTCAGTCTCTCGGTCCCAGCTTTGATGCACCTGTACTGACCTCGCCTTCTGGATGGTAGAGGTGTGAACAGGCAGTGGCTCGGGTGGTTGTTGTCCTTGATGATCTTTTTGGCCTTCCTTTGACATCGGGTGCTGTAGGTGTCATGGAGGGGCAGGTAGTTTGCCCCTGGTGATGCGTTGTGCAGACCGCACCACCCTCTGGAGAGCCTTGTGGTTAAGGGTTGTGCAGTTGCCGTACCAGGCTGTGATACAGCCCGACAGGATGCTCTCGATTGTGCATCTGTAAAAGTTTGTCAGGGTTTTGGGTGACAAGCCAAATTTCTTCATCCTCCTGAGGTTGAAGAGGCGCTGTTGATCCTTCTTGTGTGGGTGGACCATTTCAGTTTGTCTGTGATGTGTACGCTCAGGAACTTAAAATCATCTCCTTTGTTTTGTTGACGTTGAGTGAAAGGTTGTTTTCCTGACACCACACTCCGAGTGCCATCACCTCCTCCCTGTAGGCTGTCTCGTCATTGTTGGTAATCAATCCCACTACTGTTGTGTCGTCTGCAAACTTGATGATAGAGTTGGAGGCGTGCATGGCCACACAGTCGTGGGTGAAGAGGGAGTACAGGAGGGGGCTGAGCACGCACCCTTGTGGGGCCCCAGTGTTGAGGGTCAGCGAAGTGGAGATGTTATTTCCTACCTTCACCATGCATCAAAGTCCAGGACCCAATTGCACAGGGGGGGTCTTGAGAGCTTGATGATGAGCTTGGAGGGTACTATGGTGTTGAATTCTGAGCTGTAGTCAATGAACTGCATTCTTACATAGGTACTCCTCTTGTCCACATGGGATAGGGCAGTGTGATGGCGATTGCATCGTCTGTGGACCTGTTGGGGCGGTATGCAAACTGAAGTGGGTCTAGTGTGGCCGGTAAGGTGGAGGTGATATGATCCCTGACTAGTCTCTCAAAGCACTTCATGATGACAGAAGTGAGTGCTACGGGGCAGTAGTCATTTAGTTCAGTTATCTTTGCCTTCTTGGGTACAGGGAACAATTGTGGCCATTTTGAAGCATGTGGGGAGAGCAGACTGGGATAAGGAGCGATTGAATATGTCTGTAGACGCACCAGCCAGCTGGTCTGCGCATGCTCTTAGGATGGGGCATGGAATTCCGTCTGGGACAGCAGCCTTGCGAGGGTTAACACGTTTAAATGTTTTACCCACGTCGGCAACGGAGAAGGAGGGGGGCACAGTCCTTGCTAGTGGGCCGCGACGATGGCACTATATTATCCTCAAAGCGGGCACAGAAGGTGTTTAGCTTGTCTGGAAGCGTGACGTTGGTGTCCGTGACATGGCTCGTTTTCTTTTTGTAGTCTGTGATTTCCTGTAGACCCTGCCACATATGTCTCGTGTCTGAGCCATTGAATTGCGACTCCACCTTGTCCCTGTACCGGCATTTTGCTTGTTTGGTTTCCTTGCGGAGGGAATAACTACGCTGTTTATATTCAGCCATATTCCCAGACCTCTTTCCATGGTTGAATGCGGTGGTTCGCGAGTTCAGTTTTGCGACAATGCCGCCGTCCATCCACGGTTGCTGGTTATGGTAGGTTTTAATAGTCACAGTGGGTACAACATCTCCAATGCACTTCCTTATAAACTCACTCACCGAGTCAGCGTATCTATTGATGTTGTTCTGAGGCTGACCGGAACATATCCCAGTCTGCGTGATGAAAACAATCCTGAAGCGTTGAATCCGATTGGTTAGACCTGCGTTGAATGGTTCTAGTCACTGGTACGTCCTGTTTGAGTTTCTGCCTGTAAGACGGTAGTAGCAAGATGGCGTCGTGGTCGGATTTGCCAAAGGGGGAGGGCATTTTCCATGGGAAGTTCAGCCCGGGAATTTTGCTTAAATTCATCAAAAAAGTTAGCTAATCACAGTGAACCTTTTTTGTGGGATACACATAAGCCAATTCTAGGTCTTGTGGCATATTTTGGTTGAACTATCCCCATGTCAATGGAATTGCAACCCTCTGCATGCACAGTGCATTCTTCCATCACATGTACAGCTGATTCTCAAGATCTTGCACACTAATGAGATACTATTGAGCCCACGCTACTACACTGTCTGAGCCAAGGACTACATGCTTTCTGGTAAGTTTTGATTACCATACTGGGTGGGGTGAATATATTTTATCTGACATACATTACTTTTTGTTAACTAGTAAATAGTAGCCTACAGCAAAGTGTGTTTAAATAATTTACATCAATCAGCTTGCTTGAGCCTGCTAACTGAGTGTTAATTCACCTGTTTCCATAAAAGTTGTGTACATTTGCAAATACTGTGCCAAATCATATGTGAAGAATGCAACAAAGATGCAGAAACTTCGGACCAAGTGCATAAAGTTCCTTCAGCGCACACAAGAAGCAACCTCTGACAAAAGTCCCTCTACTTCTATTCAAGGTGGAAATTATGAATCAGACACCTGATAGCAACAGCTCATGGTCCTCAAGGAATCAGATGTTTTTTTGACTCAATGGAGGAACGTAGTCAGAGAAATGCTGATGAATGTCTTGCATACACAGCTCGAGCTGTGTATGCAACTGGTTCACCTCTGATGCGTACAGGCAATGTGTATTGGAAGAGATTTCTGAATGTTACCCCTCCAACCAGACATGCTTTATCTACTCATTTGCAGAGTTCAACAGAGTTCAAGTGAAGGTCAAGCAAATCATAGAGAAAGCAGACTGTATTGCAATCATCTCTGATGGGTGGTCGAATGTTCGTGGGCAAGGAATAATTAACTACATCATCTCCACCCCTCAACCAGTACTCTACAAGAGCACAGACACAAGGGACAACAGACACACCGGTCTCTACATTGCAGATGAGCTGAAGGCAGTCATCAAAGACCTTGGACCACAGAAGATATTTGCACTGGTGACAGACAATGCTGCGAACATGAAGGCTGCTTGGTCTAAAGTGGAGGAGTCCTACCCTCACATCACACCCATTGGCTGTGCTGCTCATGCATTGAATCTGCTCCTCAAGGACATCATTGCACTGAAAACAATGGATACACTCTACAAGAGAGCCAAGGAAATGGTTAGGTATGTGAAGGTTCATCAAGTTATAGCAGCAATCTACCTCACCAAGCAAAGTGAGAAGAATAAGAGCACCAAGAATAAGAAGAATAAGAGCACCACACAGCAGCACCCGTTGGGGTGGTGTTGTCGTCATATTTGTCTCCTGAAGGGGAAGGAGTCCAAGAAATGGCCATATCACAGTCTGCCGATATGGACAGCCCCATCAAGAGGATCCTCCTGGATGATGTATTTTGGGAGAGAGAGGTAAGCAGCCTAAAACTCCTGAAACCTATAGCAGTAGCCATTGCACGGATTGAGGGAGACAATGCCTGTCTGATGTTCTGATGCTTGCAGATGTAAGAGAAGAAATCTGTACTGCCCTGCCCGCTTCACGGTTGCTCCAAGCAGAGGATACTGCAGTTCTGAAATACATCAAAAAGCGTGAAGACTTCTGCCTGAAGCCCATACACGCAGCAGCGTACATGTTGGACCCCAAGTATGCTGGCAAGAGCATCCTGTCTGGTGCAGAGATCAACAAGTCCTATGGTGTCATCACTACTGTGTCTCGCCACCTTGGCCTGGATGAGGGCAAGGTTCTTGGCAGTCTGGCGATGTACACTTTGAAGCAAGGGTTTTGGGATGGAGATGCAATATGGCAGTCTTGCCAACATATCTCATCAGCCACCTGGTGGAAGGGACTTTGTGGATCTGAGGCTCTTTCCCCTGTTGCCTCCATCATCCTCCAAATCCCACCAACATCAGCCACCTCAGAGCACAACTGGTCCTTGTTTGGGAACACACACACCAAAGCACGCAACAGGCTGACCAGGTTTAAAAATTGGTGGCCATCCGGGCAAATTTGAGGCTGTTTGAGCCTGACAATGAGCCATCCTCAACAAGGTTGGAAAGGGACAGTGAAGATGAGGCCTCAGTCTGATGTTCAAGAGGTGGACATTGTGGAGGTCCAGGGAGAAGACATGGAAGCCTGAGATGAAAACAACCAAAGCTTTAGTTTCTAGACTATCATTTTCCAGTTGTATGTTGAAAACGTTTTTGGGAGATGCAATGGATTATTCAATATTCCCTTTCTTTTGTTGTTCAGTGAAATCATCCCATGTGAAGAGTCAACTAATTTTTATTAAAGTTCAATTTGTAACTAAATTGTTTTTTTTATTTCTATTGGAAGTATTTAATCATTTGCAATTATGTCTACTGATGATAAGGTTTATATTTGTCTCCATATGATATGGTAAATATATCCAATAAAAAAAACATCTACATTTAAATGGTATTAATATTCATTTGCATATATTTCTGTTAATTCCCATATTTTCCCATTAATTTCCACAAAGTTTCCATCTCTGAATATTCCCCAAAATGTGCAACCCTACTCAGGATATATGGTTTCCAGTTTACATAGTGTCCAGTGAAGTTCCTTGAGGGCCGTCTTGGTGTCTGCTTAAGGAGTAATGTACACAGTTGTGACGATAACTGACGAGAATTCCGTTGGGAGGTAATATGACCGGCATTTGATTGTAAGGAATTCTAGGTCGGGTGAGCAGAAGGACTTGAGTTCCTGTATGTTGTTATGATTACACCATGAGTCGTTAATCATGAAGCATACACCCCCGCCCTTCCTCTTCCCAGAGAGGTGTTTGTCTCTGTCAGCACGATGCATGGAGAAGCCCAGTGAATGAACCAATTCCGAGAGAGCGTTGTTTCCGTGAAACAGAGAATGTTACAATATCTGACGTCTCTCTGGAAGGCAACCCTTGCTCGAATTTTGTCTATCTTGTTGTCAAGAGACTGAACACTGGCGAGTAGTATACTCGGGAGCTGTGGGCGACATGCACGTCTATGGAGCCTGACCAGGAGGCCGCTCCGTCTGTCCCTTCTGTGGCGCCGTTGTTTTGGGTTGGCTTTTGGGATTAGATCCATTGTGCTGGGTGGTGGTCCAAACAGAGGATCCGCTTCGGGAAAGTCATATTCCTGGTCGTAATGTTGATAAGTTGACGTCGCTCTTATATCCAATAGTTCTTCCCGGGTGTATGTAATAAGAGGTCATTGATGACTGCCTTCCTGGGGTAACAATGTAAGAAATAATACATAAACTAAATACTGCATAGTTTCCTAAGGACTCGAAGCGAGGTGACCATGTTTGTCGGTGCCATCTTGAGTGACTTGGTAGTGGAATCCTTGTTTCCTCTATTCGACTGTATCTGGCTTTCAGAGATTGTGAAGATGGGAAGAATACATGGAAAATCAGGTATCCTAGTATCGCGATACTGGTATCGTGACAACGCTCCACTACCAGAAATATCCTAGTATTGGGAGGGTGGGGTGGAGAGTGAAGCTAAAGAAGACTAGGGGAGATTGGTACTGACGTGACACACAGACAGCAGCTTTTAAATCCTATCCCTTTCCCTTTGGCATCTACTACTGTATATGACTGGTGTCCTATTAATATCAAATGTTATTCATCATATGCTTCGTAAACAACAGGTGTAGACTAACAGTGAAATGCTTACTTACAGTGTGCATTCAGAAGGAAGAGGGAACGGTGTGCGTTCAGTGTATTCCAACAGAGGCTTGACCTTCCCTTTCTATTTGGAAAAACACCTAATAATCTTGTGTATTGTTGTGTGAAAAGAGGCTGTTCATATTGACTTCATTGCGGTCATACCCACAAGTTTAAACGTTGACTTGTACCCCAGTTTGTCGTTTACAGTTGAGCAAATATAGAGAAACTTCATCACAGGTTATACCTCCCCAAGAGGCTCTCTCAGCTTTCAACAATGTCTCTGTTTTTTAGTATTGTTTTCCGTTTCATCTGAGTCACTGTAAAATAACTGAATGGGTTTGGCAAACTCCAACTGCACAATCTAACTTGTTTGGCTTTTGTTTGCTACGCATATTACCACAAGAACGTGTTTTATTAAAAGTCTCAACAAAAACCGGAAATCATCCCAAATCCACATTATGCAGATTTTATTGGACACATGAATGATTTTTGGCCAAAGTATACACAGTACGGTCGTTATGGACTTCCTGAGTTGTTAAAAGCTTACTTTAGCCTGCTTTGTTTCATCCTTTTTTATGCCCAGATGTTTTATAGTCACGGCTAGAAGCTTATGTCAAATTGATGTCAAAAGTATATATTTTTTGTGCATTTTAGCTTACCCTAACCCTTTTCCTAACCTTTACCTAATTCTCCAAACTGCTGCGAAAGTTCTCCTAACCTGCTAAGAAAAGTCAATTCTGACATGAACTGTATTCCATTTAGTCATAACATTTTGTTTTTCCATTTATTGTGTGGGCTGGGTGGATGGGAAGTTATAAAGGACTGAGTACAGCTTTAAAGCTTTGTATTTGCATATGTATGTTATCACAACACATGGCGCCAGCGTTTCATTTAGAAGATTCTTCCTGGCTATGTTTAACCAATCATTTTGTGGCTAAACCTTTAACTTAAAGGCACACTCCTTCATTGGAAAAACAACAAAATGACAGCCTTGCTGGGGGAAAAAATACAGAACAAGCAGCAGACCGTAAAACAGATGTTTTGAAATCACATATTAAACATATAAATCAATTAAATGCCAGGGCTGACCAATGTCATATTGATCTACCATTTCACACCTTTTCTTCTTCATTCTTCCAGAACGGCTTGTTGTTGTGACGGAACACTACGAAAGCAGTATAAATGATTTCCAGAAACAGGTTCAAACTGTCAGGTAAGATTTCAAGTTTTTTTATTAGTCGCACAGGGTTGACCAACTGGCGGGCCGAATTTGGCCCGGCTGTTATTTTATTTAGACACCTAAGTTTTCTTATATAAAAAGGAAGTGTTATTTTATTTAGTATTTTTTTTTATTGTTGAACATAAAAGACTAAAAACACCAGCAAATCAGCTCCAAGTGATTTTAATTTTGGAATCTGTTCTAGAGTATTCCCACACATTATAGAGATACTGTATATGTGATCGTATACAACTGCAAGCAAGGTTTGAAATGGCTGTTTTAGACAAATATGATATCTGTTTAAGCTACTTGCGGTCAATTTGCAGTCTACAAATGATTTGTTATTATGCACTGTCCAACGAAATGCTTACTTGCAGGTTCCTTCTCGACAAAGCAACAACCATAAGAAATAGTATAATACCCGAAGGCACTATATCTATATAGTAAAATATTGACATGATATAAAGACTATATCTAGATGTAGTACAATGATAATGTACTATGTTATTGAATGTTAAGAGGACTCAGTTCTATCTCTCTGTCAGTAGAATGACCATGGTTTAACTGAACAAAGAAGAATAGCTTCATTACATCAGGACTAGGCTATGCACTCCCCTTGCCATCTACTGGTTGACACCGATAATAACACAAACCTCTTCCATCCTAAAACACTTACCGAATGAGCTCCTCAACTCTACAGACCCGGCAGGGGGAAAATGACTACCTATTTAGTACACACAACGACCTGTTGTAGCTTTGTTGACTGGAAAACAAAGACAGACTCTGAGTACCATACATAACCCTTTTTCAAGCCAAACACCACAGGTCCTAAAGCTACTCCCAAGTTTTATAATGTGTATATAATATTTCTCAGGCCTTGTCTGTCTGTTACAGCCCAGAGAGAGTTCTCCAGATAGCCTATGAGGCCTTGGAGGGACTAGAGTTTATGAACAAACATGGGATGGTTCACAGAGCCCTCAATGCACAGAATGTCCTCATGGATGGCAAGGTAGGTTACCTCCCTTCCCTATCAGTTGGGGTCTAATGGAAAGGCTTTTAACGCCATTTGCAATTGTCATCTAGCCTGGTTAAACCTGTGCTCTCGTTTAAACAGGCTAATTGTCATCACGTTATTGATGCATTATTGATTTATCATAAGGCCATCAATACATTGAACATTGTCATATGTAACATTGTTTCTTTGTAGGGCAAGGTGAAGCTGGCTAAGTTTGGGCTCTATTACATGACAGACCACGGGGCGGATGTGGACTTTCCTATTGGGTAAGTCCTGTTCACATCTAACCTCCCATGTACAACGAATGTGTCGATAGATGTGAAAAGCTAATCAATTGTGACTGACATTTAGATTAGGCAGTGAAAACATATTTTTTGAACATTTAGTCATTTAGCAGACGCTCTAAGAGCAACATACAGTAGTGAGTGCATACATTTTCATACTTGTTGTTTTCTGGTACTGGTGCCCCGTGGGAATTGGATCCACAACCCAGGCCTGCAAGCGCCATGCTCTACCAATTAATCTATACGGGTTAAAAGCAATACATGTTCCACTGTCATATAGAGATAACTATGATAAATTATGATATGATAATGAAAGATTGGGAACCTTGAACGTCTGGAACTTGCAGTACTGTGGATCTTCTGGTAATGGAGGTCATAGGTCCCTCTGTGAACACAACACAGTATTTAAATGCTGTTAGTGAAATAGAATGAGATGCATTACTATGACATGTACTGTATGTGTAATGGTCAATCTATTGTTTATCAAATCACATATTGTCACATGCGCCGAATACAACAGGTGTAGACCTTACAGTGAAAGGCTTACTTACAAGCCCTTAACCAACAATGCAGTTTTAAGGAAAGCCCTAAAAAAGTAAGAGATAACAAATAATTCAAGCGCAGTTGTAAATAACAATAGCGGGGCTATATACAGGGGGTACCGGTACAGAGTCAATGTGCCAATGTGCTGGGGCCACCGGTGTCAAGGTAATTATGTACATGTAGGTAGAGTTATTAAAGTGGCTATGCAAATAGTATGGGTAGCCATTTGATTAGCTGTTCAGGAGTCTTATGGCTTGGGGGTAGAAGCTGTTTAGAAGCGTCTTGGACCTAGACTTGGTGCTCTGGTACCGCTTGCCGTGCGTTAGCAGCGAGAACAGTCTATGACTAGGGTGGGCCTTCCTGAGTCTTTGACTATTTTTAGGGCCTTCCTCTGACCCTGCCTGGTATAGAGGTCCTGTATGACAGGAAGCTTGGCCCCGGTGATGTACTGGGCTGTACGCCTACCCTCTGTAGTGCCTTGCGGTCGGAGGCCGAGCAGTTGCCATTTCATGCAGTGATGCAACCCGTCAGAATGCTCTCGATGGTGCAGCTGTAAAACCTTTTGAGGATCTGGGGGCCATGCCAAATTTTTTTAGTCTCCCGAGGGGGAATAGGTTTGTCGTGCCCTCTTCACGACTGTCTTTGTGTGCTTGGACCATGTTAGTTTGTTGGTGATGTGGACGCCAAGGAACTTGAAGCTCTCAACCTGCTCCACTACAGCCCCGTCGATGATAATGGGGGCATGCTCGGTCCTCCTTTTCCTATAGTCCACAATCATCTCCTTTATCTTGATCGCGTTGAGGGAGAGGTTGTTGTCCTGGCACCACACGGTCAGGTCTCTGACCTCCTCCCTATAGGCTGTCTCATCGTTGTCGGTGGTCACTGTTGTGTCATCAGCAAACTTAATGATGGTGTTGGAGTCGTGCCTGGCTGTGCAGTCATAAGTGAATAGGGAGTACAGGAGGGGACTGAGCATGCACCCCTGAGGGGCCCATGTGTTGAGGATCAGCGTGGCAGATGTGTTGTTACCTAACCTTACCAGGAAGTCCAGGATCCAGTTGCAGAGGGAGGTGTTTACTCCCAGGGTCCTTAGCTTAGTGATGAGCTTTGAGGGCATTATGGTGTTGAACGCTGAGCTGTAGTCAATGAATAGCATTCTCACATAGGTGTTCCTTTTGTCCAGGTGGGAAAGGGCAGTGTGGAGTGCAATAGAGATTGCATCATCTGTGGATCTGTTGGTGCGGTATGCAAATTGGGGTGGGTCTAGGGTTTCTGGGATAATGGTGTTGATGTGAGCCATGACCAGCCATTATGATATCCAGGTTTATTAAAGTCATCCATTGTTTCAAGTACTGTAATAGATAGCTTAAGTCTTATCCAAAACCCAAAGGCCCTCATGTTTTAGAAAGTCTTTGTGGGTAATAGCCTGTTGTTGAATGGGGGAATGATTGTGTGTGTGTGTGTTCGCCGCTGCCTCTGATGTCCTGTGTTATCTAGTCTCCAAGTAAAACATCTGGTTTGAAGATGAAATAAGCTTTATCTGTCTCGTGTTTACGGAGATTCCTTGATATGAAGCAATGTACTGTACATGCATCATTAAATAATGACTTCAACGAAACAGGAAGTACCTGGAATATTTAGGTAGATTAATCATCAAAGTCTGTTCATTGTCAAATGTTATCTGTTGCAAACAGTTTTCATTGAATTTAATTCAAGACAACCTCAACGTTTTCTATGTCTTGCAGGGTATTCAATTGACCTTTGACCCTCTCTCTGACTATCTCTGTCCACAGGTACCCATCCTATCTGGCTCCAGAGGTCATCGCCCAGGGCTCAGTCCACCCTAGTGACCCCTCCCAGGGGGAGAACCCTCTTCCCTCGGGGCCCAAGACAGACGTGTGGTCCCTGGGAGTCCTGCTCTTTGAGCTGTGTGCAGTAAGCTCTCTTACACCCCCATGTCTTGACCTAATGATTGATTGGTTGATTGAGCTGTCAATCAAAAGTCAGGACTGTCATTGACAGATGTTATGACAGTGTTATATAGACATTGAACTGAGGGTTCAAGTAAAGTGTGATATTGTCGTTAGGAGGAAGTCATTCTGTCAACCTTTTATTCACAGGGTAGAAGACTACTGCAGAACATTGAAATAAGCGAGAGATTGAAATTCATCATCACCTTGGGTAAGTGAACGTGTTGCCATGTCCATCAGCCTGGTGAGCCACAGATTGGTTATGATGGGGTTGTTCACTGTTTATGACATGGTGGTCTGTGTTTGTTGTTCTCAGGTTGCATTGACGACATAGTCACAGTCCTTGCAGAGGAACACGGATGCTTGGATGCGATTAGGGTGAGTTTGAAATCAATCACAAGTCACTATTTATTACACTGGTCCGCTAAAACCACTCTAAGAAAGGTTGATTGTCCTAGAATTCCTAGTTGGCCTAATGTGTAGATTGCCTAATGTGTGGTAAAGTCATGTTTTATGATGTTGTAGATAGACTACACCTTATTATATGCTGTATTGTTGATCCAGAGACGAATGTGATTGTAAATGACTACAATTCATCAAATACCAAAACAATGCCCTGTAACTTGTAACCGCTAGCTGTGTGTGTTTGTGCCCGCATCTGTTTGCGTGTATATGTGTGCTAATGAAATTCATATGCCCTCCATTTGCCAAAGTGTTTCCCTTGTAAAAAGGCTTTTAACCTTTCTCAGGCTATTTTATTTCTTTAGGATGCTGAAAAGCCATAAAAGCAGAGGGAGATTGGGGCTGTGGGTCTGGATTGTAGCATAACTAATGTGATTGTCAACGTTCTGTTACAGGAGCTGCCTGAGAACGTCCTAACATTGTTAAGGAAATGCCTGACCTTCCTGCCATCCAGAAGGTAACTCAACCAGAGATGTTTTATATCATGTGGATTGGACTCTGTTGTGTTGGCTATCATTTCCTGTTGGGAGGCCCATTCTCCATGCTTTCTCCAGGTACTTTTGTCATGCAGCTGAACTATGTGCAGGGTAATGACAGGGTAATAACAGGGCAATAACAGGGAAAGTGATCAAAAACATGCCCAAATGAGAACATGGTACGTTTAGAGAGAACATTTGAGAACACTCCACATAACATTTCTGTCGTGAAATCTGAACCTTTGGTGAAGTGCATCGATATGTTTTTGTTGCATGTTCAAAAAAGTTTGAGATTTCACTCTGTGCTTCCATCCAGACCCACCCCTGCAGAGCTGCTGGTTGACCCAGTGTTTGAGGGCGTGTCGTGTCTCTACGCCCCGTTCCAGCAGCCCGTCGGGCTGTTCTCCTCCTCCCTGCGCTGTGCCCACCTGGAGCTACCAGAGGACATCAGCCAGCTCTGCAAAGGTCAGAGTGCACACATGCATGCCCTGACGTGGGCACACACACGCATAGACACACACACTTATGGATGCACATATATTATAAATTGTTGTTTACCATCGTAGACCTGGCTCTATGGATAAAGGATACATCTCACACGACCACATTTTCCCATGTAGAGGACCACCGTGTATCATCCTTGATGCTTAGTGTGGGATTTAATGGAACCCAGGAATCCCTGGAAAACAATGGCAATTGTTATTCGACTGGACTATCCTGGCTAAGTGAATGCATAACATGACATTAATTGAAATGTGACTGATTTAACCGTCTAATACATTCAAATCAATCTATCAATCATGTCCCAGATGATGATGAGGAGTACCTGGGGGAGAGGGCCATAGACGAGGTGTACCACCTGTGGTGTTTGGCAGGAGGAGACCTGGAGAAGGAACTGACCAACAAGGAGATCATCCAGTCCAAGCCTCCCGTCTGCACCCTGCCCAAGTACTGTACAACACACCCTTTCTACCTAGTGGACTGTTTCAGATAATGTAGTTATATACAGCATGTCTTTCTACCGGACTGTTTCAGATAATGTAGTTATATACAGCATGTCTTTCTACTGGACTGTTTCAGATAATGTAGTTATGTACAGCAGGCCTTTCTACTGTGTCAATTAATGTAGCTATATACAACATGTCTTTCTACTGTCTCAGATAATGTAGTTATATACAACATGTCTTTCTACTGTCTCAGATAATGTAGCTATATACATCATGCCTTTCTACTGTCTCAGATAATGTAGCTATATACATCATGCCTTTCTACTGTCTCAGATAATGTAGCTATATACATCATGCCTTTCTACTGTCTCAGATAATGTAGCTATATACATCATGCCTTTCTACTGTCTCAGATAATGTAGCTATATACATCATGCCTTTCTACTGTCTCAGATAATGTAGTTATATACAACATGTCTTTCTACTGTCTCAGATAATGTAGCTATATACATCATGCCTTTCTACTGTCTCAGATAATGTAGCTATATACATCATGCCTTTCCACTGTACTGTCTCCAATAACCATTTTAATCATAGAGCAAAGCCTAAAGCACAAAGTTAGAATAATGTTTACGTCTGAACTAGTTAACTATATTATATTTAAGTAGATCCATGCTATTATATAGTTTCTCATCCAGATGAATAAATGTTGAATTCAATCTCTGTGTTAGTTTCCTGCTGGAGGATGGGGAGTCGTTTGGCCAAGGCAGGGACAGGAGCTTCCTCCTGGATGACACCACCGTCACACTGTCTCTGTGCCAGCTGAAGAACGTGAGGACACCACCGTGACTAATAGATTTAACATTACCGTACAATAACAGGAGCAAGACATTGTAGTAGTATATTGGTCTCTACTGGGACTGTAATGACCAGTGTTCTACCAACACCACACGACAGGTCTCTACTGGGACTGTAATGACCAGTGTTCTACCAACACCACACGACAGGTCTCTACTGGGACTGTAATGACCAGTGTTCTACCAACACCACACGACAGGTCTCTACTGTACCTGTAATGACCAGTGTTCTACCAACACCACACGACAGGTCTCTACTGGGACTGTAATGACCAGTGTTCTACCAACACCACACGACAGGTCTCTACTGGGACTGTAATGACCAGTGTTCTACCAACACCACACGACAGGTCTCTACTGGGACTGTAATGACCAGTGTTCTACCAACACCACACGACAGGTCTCTACTGTACCTGTAATGACCAGTGTACTACCAACACGACAGGTCTCTACTGGGACTGTAATGACCAGTGTACTACCAACACCACACGACAGGTCTCTACTGGGACTGTAATGACCAGTGTTCTACCAACACCACACGACAGGTCTCTACTGGGACTGTAATGACCAGTGTTCTACCAACATCACACGACAGGTCTCTACTGGGACTGTAATGACCAGTGTTCTACCAACATCACACGACAGGTCTCTACTGGGACTGTAATGACCAGTGTTCTACCAACACCACACGACAGGTCTCTACTGGGACTGTAATGACCAGTGTACTCCCAACACCACACGACAGGTCTCTACTGGGACTGTAATGACCAGTGTTCTACCAACACCACACGACAGGTCTCTACTGGGACTGTAATGACCAGTGTTCTACCAACACCACACGACAGGTCTCTACTGGGACTGTAATGACCAGTGTTCTACCAACACCACACGACAGGTCTCTACTGTACCTGTAATGACCAGTGTACTCCCAACACCACACGACAGGTCTCTACTGGGACTGTAATGACCAGTGTTCTACCAACACCACACGACAGGTCTCTACTGGGACTGTAATGACCAGTGTTCTACCAACACCACACGACAGGTCTCTACTGGGACTGTAATGACCAGTGTTCTACCAACACCACACGACAGGTCTCTACTGGGACTGTAATGACCAGTGTTCTACCAACACCACACGACAGGTCTCTACTGGGACTGTAATGACCAGTGTACTACCAACACCACACGACAGGTCTCTACTGGGACTGTAATGACCAGTGTACTACCAACACCACACGACAGGTCTCTACTGGGACTGTAATGACCAGTGTTCTACCAACACCACACGACAGGTCTCTACTGGGACTGTAATGACCAGTGTTCTACCAACACCACACGACAGGTCTCTACTGGGACTGTAATGACCAGTGTTCTACCAACACCACACGACAGGTCTCTACTGGGACTGTAATGACCAGTGTTCTACCAACACCACACGACAGGTCTCTACTGGGACTGTAATGACCAGTGTTCTACCAACACCACACGACAGGTCTCTACTGGGACTGTAATGACCAGTGTTCTACCAACACCACACGACAGGTCTCTACTGTACCTGTAATGACCAGTGTACTACCAACACCACACGACAGGTCTCTACTGGGACTGTAATGACCAGTGTACTACTAACACCACACGACAGGTCTCTACTGGGACTGTAATGACCAGTGTTCTACCAACACCACACGACAGGTCTCTACTGGGACTGTAATGACCAGTGTTCTACCAACACCACACGACAGGTCTCTACTGGGACTGTAATGACCAGTGTACTACCAACACCACACGACAGGTCTCTACTGGGACTGTAATGACCAGTGTTCTACCAACACCACACGACAGGTCTCTACTGGGACTGTAATGACCAGTGTACTACCAACACCACACGACAGGTCTCTACTGGGACTGTAATGACCAGTGTTCTACCAACACCACACGACAGGTCTCTACTGGGACTGTAATGACCAGTGTACTACCAACACCACACGACAGGTCTCTACTGGGACTGTAATGACCAGTGTTCTATCAACACCACACGACAGGTCTCTACTGGGACTGTAATGACCAGTGTTCTATCAACACCACACGACAGGTCTCTACTGGGACTGTAATGACCAGTGTTCTACCAACACCACACGACAGGTCTCTACTGGGACTGTAATGACCAGTGTACTACCAACACCACACGACAGGTCTCTACTGGGACTGTAATGACCAGTGTTCTATCAACACCACACGACAGGTCTCTACTGGGACTGTAATGACCAGTGTTCTACCAACACCACACGACAGGTCTCTACTGGGACTGTAATGACCAGTGTTCTACCAACACCACACGACAGGTCTCTACTGGGACTGTAATGACCAGTGTTCTACCAACACCACACGACAGGTCTCTACTGGGACTGTAATGACCAGTGTACTACTAACACCACACGACAGGTCTCTACTGGGACTGTAATGACCAGTGTTCTACCAACACCACACGACAGGTCTCTACTGGGACTGTAATGACCAGTGTTCTACCAACACCACACGACAGGTCTCTACTGGGACTGTAATGACCAGTGTACTACCAACACCACACGACAGGTCTCTACTGGGACTGTAATGACCAGTGTTCTACCAACACCACACGACAGGTCTCTACTGGGACTGTAATGACCAGTGTTCTACCAACACCACACGACAGGTCTCTACTGGGACTGTAATGACCAGTGTTCTACCAACACCACACGACAGGTCTCTACTGGGACTGTAATGACCAGTGTTCTACCAACACCACACGACAGGTCTCTACTGGGACTGTAATGACCAGTGTTCTACCAACACCACACGACAGGTCTCTACTGGGACTGTAATGACCAGTGTTCTACCAACACCACACGACAGGTCTCTACTGTACCTGTAATGACCAGTGTACTACCAACACCACACGACAGGTCTCTACTGGGACTGTAATGACCAGTGTACTACTAACACCACACGACAGGTCTCTACTGGGACTGTAATGACCAGTGTTCTACCAACACCACACGACAGGTCTCTACTGGGACTGTAATGACCAGTGTTCTACCAACACCACACGACAGGTCTCTACTGGGACTGTAATGACCAGTGTACTACCAACACCACACGACAGGTCTCTACTGGGACTGTAATGACCAGTGTTCTACCAACACCACACGACAGGTCTCTACTGGGACTGTAATGACCAGTGTACTACCAACACCACACGACAGGTCTCTACTGGGACTGTAATGACCAGTGTTCTACCAACACCACACGACAGGTCTCTACTGGGACTGTAATGACCAGTGTACTACCAACACCACACGACAGGTCTCTACTGGGACTGTAATGACCAGTGTTCTATCAACACCACACGACAGGTCTCTACTGGGACTGTAATGACCAGTGTTCTACCAACACCACACGATAGGTCTCTACTGGGACTGTAATGACCAGTGTACTACCAACACCACACGACAGGTCTCTACTGGGACTGTAATGACCAGTGTTCTATCAACACCACACGACAGGTCTCTACTGGGACTGTAATGACCAGTGTTCTACCAACACCACACGACAGGTCTCTACTGGGACTGTAATGACCAGTGTTCTACCAACACCACACGACAGGTCTCTACTGGGACTGTAATGACCAGTGTTCTACCAACACCACACGACAGGTCTCTACTGGGACTGTAATGACCAGTGTACTACTAACACCACACGACAGGTCTCTACTGGGACTGTAATGACCAGTGTTCTACCAACACCACACGACAGGTCTCTACTGGGACTGTAATGACCAGTGTTCTACCAACACCACACGACAGGTCTCTACTGGGACTGTAATGACCAGTGTACTACCAACACCACACGACAGGTCTCTACTGGGACTGTAATGACCAGTGTTCTACCAACACCACACGACAGGTCTCTACTGGGACTGTAATGACCAGTGTTCTACCAACACCACACGACAGGTCTCTACTGGGACTGTAATGACCAGTGTTCTATCAACACCACACGACAGGTCTCTACTGGGACTGTAATGACCAGTGTTCTACCAACACCACACGACAGGTCTCTACTGGGACTGTAATGACCAGTGTTCTACCAACACCACACGACAGGTCTCTACTGGGACTGTAATGACCAGTGTTCTACCAACACCACACGACAGGTCTCTACTGGGACTGTAATGACCAGTGTACTACTAACACCACACGACAGGTCTCTACTGGGACTGTAATGACCAGTGTTCTACCAACACCACACGACAGGTCTCTACTGGGACTGTAATGACCAGTGTTCTACCAACACCACACGACAGGTCTCTACTGGGACTGTAATGACCAGTGTACTACCAACACCACACGACAGGTCTCTACTGGGACTGTAATGACCAGTGTTCTACCAACACCACACGACAGGTCTCTACTGGGACTGTAATGACCAGTGTTCTACCAACACCACACGACAGGTCTCTACTGGGACTGTAATGACCAGTGTACTACCAACACCACACGACAGGTCTCTACTGGGACTGTAATGACCAGTGTTCTATCAACACCACACGACAGGTCTCTACTGGGACTGTAATGACCAGTGTACTACCAACACCACACGACAGGTCTCTACTGGGACTGTAATGACCAGTGTTCTATCAACACCACACGACAGGTCTCTACTGGGACTGTAATGACCAGTGTTCTACCAACACCACACGACAGGTCTCTACTGGGACTGTAATGACCAGTGTTCTACCAACACCACACGACAGGTCTCTACTGGGACTGTAATGACCAGTGTACTACCAACACCACACGACAGGTCTCTACTGGGACTGTAATGACCAGTGTACTACCAACACCACACGACAGGTCTCTACTGGGACTGTAATGACCAGTGTTCTACCAACACCACACGACAGGTCTCTACTGGGACTGTAATGACTAGTGTTCTACCAACACCACACGACAGGTCTCTACTGGGACTGTAATGACCAGTGTTCTACCAACACCACACGACAGGTCTCTACTGGGACTGTAATGACCAGTGTACTACCAACACCACACGACAGGTCTCTACTGGGACTGTAATGACCAGTGTTCTACCAACACCACACGACAGGTCTCTACTGGGACTGTAATGACCAGTGTTCTACCAACACCACACGACAGGTCTCTACTGGGACTGTAATGACCAGTGTTCTACCAACACCACACGACAGGTCTCTACTGGGACTGTAATGACCAGTGTTCTACCAACACCACACGACAGGTCTCTACTGTACCTGTAATGACCAGTGTACTCCCAACACCACACGACAGGTCTCTACTGGGACTGTAATGACCAGTGTTCTACCAACACCACACGACAGGTCTCTACTGGGACTGTAATGACCAGTGTTCTACCAACACCACACGACAGGTCTCTACTGGGACTGTAATGACCAGTGTTCTACCAACACCACACGACAGGTCTCTACTGTACCTGTAATGACCAGTGTACTCCCAACACCACACGACAGGTCTCTACTGGGACTGTAATGACCAGTGTTCTACCAACATCACACGACAGGTCTCTACTGGGACTGTAATGACCAGTGTTCTACCAACACCACACGACAGGTCTCTACTGGGACTGTAATGACCAGTGTTCTACCAACACCACACGACAGGTCTCTACTGGGACTGTAATGACCAGTGTTCTACCAACACCACACGGCAGGTCTCTACTGGGACTGTAATGACCAGTGTTCTACCAACACCACACGACAGGTCTCTACTGGGACTGTAATGACCAGTGTTCTACCAACACCACACGACAGGTCTCTACTGTACCTGTAATGACCAGTGTACTCCCAACACCACACGACAGGTCTCTACTGGGACTGTAATGACCAGTGTTCTACCAACACCACACGGTAGGTCTCTACTGGGACTGTAATGACCAGTGTTCTACCAACACCACACGACAGGTCTCTACTGGGACTGTAATGACCAGTGTTCTACCAACACCACACGACAGGTCTCTACTGGGACTGTAATGACCAGTGTACTACCAACACCACACGACAGGTCTCTACTGGGACTGTAATGACCAGTGTTCTACCAACACCACACGACAGGTCTCTACTGGGACTGTAATGACCAGTGTACTACTAACACCACACGACAGGTCTCTACTGGGACTGTAATGACCAGTGTTCTACCAACACCACACGACAGGTCTCTACTGGGACTGTAATGACCAGTGTTCTACCAACACCACACGACAGGTCTCTACTGGGACTGTAATGACCAGTGTTCTACCAACACCACACGACAGGTCTCTACTGGGACTGTAATGACCAGTGTACTACCAACACCACACGACAGGTCTCTACTGGGACTGTAATGACCAGTGTACTAACAACACCACACGACAGGTCTCTACTGGGACTGTAATGACCAGTGTACTACCAACACCACACGACAGGTCTCTACTGGGACTGTAATGACCAGTGTACTACCAACACCACACGACAGGTCTCTACTGGGACTGTAATGACCAGTGTACTACCAACACCACACGACAGGTCTCTACTGGGACTGTAATGACCAGTGTACTACCAACACCACACGACAGGTCTCTACTGGGACTGTAATGACCAGTGTTCTACCAACACCACACGACAGGTCTCTACTGGGACTGTAATGACCAGTGTTCTACCAACACCACACGACAGGTCTCTACTGGGACTGTAATGACCAGTGTTCTACCAACACCACACGACAGGTCTCTACTGGGACTGTAATGACCAGTGTTCTACCAACACCACACGACAGGTCTCTACTGGGACTGTAATGACCAGTGTTCTACCAACACCACACGACAGGTCTCTACTGGGACTGTAATGACCAGTGTTCTACCAACACCACACGACAGGTCTCTACTGGGACTGTAATGACCAGTGTTCTACCAACACCACACGACAGGTCTCTACTCGGACTGTAATGACCAGTGTTCTACCAACACCACACGACAGGTCTCTACTGGGACTGTAATGACCAGTGTTCTACCAACACCACACGACAGGTCTCTACTGGGACTGTAATGACCAGTGTTCTACCAACACCACACGACAGGTCTCTACTGTACCTGTAATGACCAGTGTACTACCAACACCACACGACAGGTCTCTACTGGGACTGTAATGACCAGTGTTCTACCAACATCACACGACAGGTCTCTACTGGGACTGTAATGACCAGTGTTCTACCAACACCACACGACAGGTCTCTACTGGGACTGTAATGACCAGTGTTCTACCAACACCACACGACAGGTCTCTACTGGGACTGTAATGACCAGTGTTCTACCAACACCACACGGCAGGTCTCTACTGGGACTGTAATGACCAGTGTTCTACCAACACCACACGACAGGTCTCTACTGGGACTGTAATGACCAGTGTTCTACCAACACCACACGACAGGTCTCTACTGTACCTTTAATGACCAGTGTACTCCCAACACCACACGACAGGTCTCTACTGGGACTGTAATGACCAGTGTTCTACCAACACCACACGGTAGGTCTCTACTGGGACTGTAATGACCAGTGTTCTACCAACACCACACGACAGGTCTCTACTGGGACTGTAATGACCAGTGTTCTACCAACACCACACGACAGGTCTCTACTGGGACTGTAATGACCAGTGTACTACCAACACCACACGACAGGTCTCTACTGGGACTGTAATGACCAGTGTTCTACCAACACCACACGACAGGTCTCTACTGGGACTGTAATGACCAGTGTACTACCAACACCACACGACAGGTCTCTACTGGGACTGTAATGACCAGTGTTCTACCAACACCACACGACAGGTCTCTACTGGGACTGTAATGACCAGTGTTCTACCAACACCACACGACAGGTCTCTACTGGGACTGTAATGACCAGTGTTCTACCAACACCACACGACAGGTCTCTACTGGGACTGTAATGACCAGTGTACTACCAACACCACACGACAGGTCTCTACTGGGACTGTAATGACCAGTGTACTACCAACACCACACGACAGGTCTCTACTGGGACTGTAATGACCAGTGTACTAACAACACCACACGACAGGTCTCTACTGGGACTGTAATGACCAGTGTACTACCAACACCACACGACAGGTCTCTACTGGGACTGTAATGACCAGTGTACTACCAACACCACACGACAGGTCTCTACTGGGACTGTAATGACCAGTGTACTACCAACACCACACGACAGGTCTCTACTGGGACTGTAATGACCAGTGTACTACCAACACCACACGACAGGTCTCTACTGGGACTGTAATGACCAGTGTTCTACCAACACCACACGACAGGTCTCTACTGGGACTGTAATGACCAGTGTACTACCAACACCACACGACAGGTCTCTACTGGGACTGTAAGGACCAGTGTTCTACCAACACCACACGACAGGTCTCTACTGGGACTGTAAGGACCAGTGTTCTACCAACACCACACGACAGGTCTCTACTGGGACTGTAATGACCAGTGTTCTACCAACACCACACGACAGGTCTCTACTGGGACTGTAATGACCAGTGTTCTACCAACACCACACGACAGGTCTCTACTGTACCTGTAATGACCAGTGTACTCCCAACACCACACGACAGGTCTCTACTGGGACTGTAATGACCAGTGTTCTACCAACACCACACGACAGGTCTCTACTGGGACTGTAATGACCAGTGTTCTACCAACACCACACGACAGGTCTCTACTGGGACTGTAATGACCAGTGTTCTACCAACACCACACGACAGGTCTCTACTGTACCTGTAATGACCAGTGTACTACCAACACCACACGACAGGTCTCTACTGGGACTGTAATGACCAGTGTTCTACCAACATCACACGACAGGTCTCTACTGGGACTGTAATGACCAGTGTTCTACCAACACCACACGACAGGTCTCTACTGGGACTGTAATGACCAGTGTTCTACCAACACCACACGACAGGTCTCTACTGGGACTGTAATGACCAGTGTTCTACCAACACCACACGGCAGGTCTCTACTGGGACTGTAATGACCAGTGTTCTACCAACACCACACGACAGGTCTCTACTGGGACTGTAATGACCAGTGTTCTACCAACACCACACGACAGGTCTCTACTGTACCTTTAATGACCAGTGTACTCCCAACACCACACGACAGGTCTCTACTGGGACTGTAATGACCAGTGTTCTACCAACACCACACGGTAGGTCTCTACTGGGACTGTAATGACCAGTGTTCTACCAACACCACACGACAGGTCTCTACTGGGACTGTAATGACCAGTGTTCTACCAACACCACACGACAGGTCTCTACTGGGACTGTAATGACCAGTGTACTACCAACACCACACGACAGGTCTCTACTGGGACTGTAATGACCAGTGTACTACCAACACCACACGACAGGTCTCTACTGGGACTGTAATGACCAGTGTACTACCAACACCACACGACAGGTCTCTACTGGGACTGTAATGACCAGTGTTCTACCAACACCACACGACAGGTCTCTACTGGGACTGTAATGACCAGTGTTCTACCAACACCACACGACAGGTCTCTACTGGGACTGTAATGACCAGTGTTCTACCAACACCACACGACAGGTCTCTACTGGGACTGTAATGACCAGTGTACTACCAACACCACACGACAGGTCTCTACTGGGACTGTAATGACCAGTGTACTACCAACACCACACGACAGGTCTCTACTGGGACTGTAATGACCAGTGTACTAACAACACCACACGACAGGTCTCTACTGGGACTGTAATGACCAGTGTACTACCAACACCACACGACAGGTCTCTACTGGGACTGTAATGACCAGTGTACTACCAACACCACACGACAGGTCTCTACTGGGACTGTAATGACCAGTGTACTACCAACACCACACGACAGGTCTCTACTGGGACTGTAATGACCAGTGTACTACCAACACCACACGACAGGTCTCTACTGGGACTGTAATGACCAGTGTTCTACCAACACCACACGACAGGTCTCTACTGGGACTGTAATGACCAGTGTTCTACCAACACCACACGACAGGTCTCTACTGGGACTGTAATGACCAGTGTTCTACCAACACCACACGACAGGTCTCTACTGGGACTGTAATGACCAGTGTTCTACCAACACCACACGACAGGTCTCTACTGGGACTGTAATGACCAGTGTTCTACCAACACCACACGACAGGTCTCTACTGGGACTGTAATGACCAGTGTTCTACCAACACCACACGACAGGTCTCTACTGTACCTGTAATGACCAGTGTACTCCCAACACCACACGACAGGTCTCTACTCGGACTGTAATGACCAGTGTTCTACCAACACCACACGACAGGTCTCTACTGGGACTGTAATGACCAGTGTTCTACCAACACCACACGACAGGTCTCTACTGGGACTGTAATGACCAGTGTTCTACCAACACCACACGACAGGTCTCTACTGTACCTGTAATGACCAGTGTACTACCAACACCACACGACAGGTCTCTACTGGGACTGTAATGACCAGTGTTCTACCAACATCACACGACAGGTCTCTACTGGGACTGTAATGACCAGTGTTCTACCAACACCACACGACAGGTCTCTACTGGGACTGTAATGACCAGTGTTCTACCAACACCACACGACAGGTCTCTACTGGGACTGTAATGACCAGTGTTCTACCAACACCACACGGCAGGTCTCTACTGGGACTGTAATGACCAGTGTTCTACCAACACCACACGACAGGTCTCTACTGGGACTGTAATGACCAGTGTTCTACCAACACCACACGACAGGTCTCTACTGTACCTTTAATGACCAGTGTACTCCCAACACCACACGACAGGTCTCTACTGGGACTGTAATGACCAGTGTTCTACCAACACCACACGGTAGGTCTCTACTGGGACTGTAATGACCAGTGTTCTACCAACACCACACGACAGGTCTCTACTGGGACTGTAATGACCAGTGTACTACCAACACCACACGACAGGTCTCTACTGGGACTGTAATGACCAGTGTTCTACCAACACCACACGACAGGTCTCTACTGGGACTGTAATGACCAGTGTACTACCAACACCACACGACAGGTCTCTACTGGGACTGTAATGACCAGTGTTCTACCAACACCACACGACAGGTCTCTACTGGGACTGTAATGACCAGTGTTCTACCAACACCACACGACAGGTCTCTACTGGGACTGTAATGACCAGTGTTCTACCAACACCACACGACAGGTCTCTACTGGGACTGTAATGACCAGTGTACTACCAACACCACACGACAGGTCTCTACTGGGACTGTAATGACCAGTGTTCTACCAACACCACACGACAGGTCTCTACTGGGACTGTAATGACCAGTGTTCTACCAACACCACACGACAGGTCTCTACTGGGACTGTAATGACCAGTGTTCTACCAACACCACACGACAGGTCTCTACTGGGACTGTAATGACCAGTGTTCTACCAACACCACACGACAGGTCTCTACTGGGACTGTAATGACCAGTGTACTACCAACACCACACGACAGGTCTCTACTGGGACTGTAATGACCAGTGTACTACCAACACCACACGACAGGTCTCTACTGGATCTGTAATGACCAGTGTACTACCAACACCACACGACAGGTCTCTACTGGGACTGTAATGACCAGTGTTCTACCAACACCACACGACAGGTCTCTACTGGGACTGTAATGACCAGTGTTCTACCAACACCACACGACAGGTCTCTACTGGGACTGTAATGACCAGTGTTCTACCAACACCACACGACAGGTCTCTACTGGGACTGTAATGACCAGTGTACTACCAACACCACACGACAGGTCTCTACTGGGACTGTAATGACCAGTGTACTACCAACACCACACGACAGGTCTCTACTGGGACTGTAATGACCAGTGTACTAACAACACCACACGACAGGTCTCTACTGGGACTGTAATGACCAGTGTACTACCAACACCACACGACAGGTCTCTACTGGGACTGTAATGACCAGTGTACTACCAACACCACACGACAGGTCTCTACTGGGACTGTAATGACCAGTGTACTACCAACACCACACGACAGGTCTCTACTGGGACTGTAATGACCAGTGTACTACCAACACCACACGACAGGTCTCTACTGGGACTGTAATGACCAGTGTTCTACCAACACCACACGACAGGTCTCTACTGGGACTGTAATGACCAGTGTTCTACCAACACCACACGACAGGTCTCTACTGGGACTGTAATGACCAGTGTTCTACCAACACCACACGACAGGTCTCTACTGGGACTGTAATGACCAGTGTTCTACCAACACCACACGACAGGTCTCTACTGGGACTGTAATGACCAGTGTTCTACCAACACCACACGACAGGTCTCTACTGGGACTGTAATGACCAGTGTTCTACCAACACCACACGACAGGTCTCTACTGTACCTGTAATGACCAGTGTACTCCCAACACCACACGACAGGTCTCTACTGGGACTGTAATGACCAGTGTTCTACCAACACCACACGACAGGTCTCTACTGGGACTGTAATGACCAGTGTTCTACCAACACCACACGACAGGTCTCTACTGGGACTGTAATGACCAGTGTTCTACCAACACCACACGACAGGTCTCTACTGTACCTGTAATGACCAGTGTACTACCAACACCACACGACAGGTCTCTACTGGGACTGTAATGACCAGTGTTCTACCAACATCACACGACAGGTCTCTACTGGGACTGTAATGACCAGTGTTCTACCAACACCACACGACAGGTCTCTACTGGGACTGTAATGACCAGTGTTCTACCAACACCACACGACAGGTCTCTACTGGGACTGTAATGACCAGTGTTCTACCAACACCACACGGCAGGTCTCTACTGGGACTGTAATGACCAGTGTTCTACCAACACCACACGACAGGTCTCTACTGGGACTGTAATGACCAGTGTTCTACCAACACCACACGACAGGTCTCTACTGTACCTTTAATGACCAGTGTACTCCCAACACCACACGACAGGTCTCTACTGGGACTGTAATGACCAGTGTTCTACCAACACCACACGGTAGGTCTCTACTGGGACTGTAATGACCAGTGTTCTACCAACACCACACGACAGGTCTCTACTGGGACTGTAATGACCAGTGTTCTACCAACACCACACGACAGGTCTCTACTGGGACTGTAATGACCAGTGTACTACCAACACCACACGACAGGTCTCTACTGGGACTGTAATGACCAGTGTTCTACCAACACCACACGACAGGTCTCTACTGGGACTGTAATGACCAGTGTACTACCAACACCACACGACAGGTCTCTACTGGGACTGTAATGACCAGTGTTCTACCAACACCACACGACAGGTCTCTACTGGGACTGTAATGACCAGTGTTCTACCAACACCACACGACAGGTCTCTACTGGGACTGTAATGACCAGTGTTCTACCAACACCACACGACAGGTCTCTACTGGGACTGTAATGACCAGTGTACTACCAACACCACACGACAGGTCTCTACTGGGACTGTAATGACCAGTGTACTACCAACACCACACGACAGGTCTCTACTGGGACTGTAATGACCAGTGTACTAACAACACCACACGACAGGTCTCTACTGGGACTGTAATGACCAGTGTACTACCAACACCACACGACAGGTCTCTACTGGGACTGTAATGACCAGTGTACTACCAACACCACACGACAGGTCTCTACTGGGACTGTAATGACCAGTGTACTACCAACACCACACGACAGGTCTCTACTGGGACTGTAATGACCAGTGTACTACCAACACCACACGACAGGTCTCTACTGGGACTGTAATGACCAGTGTTCTACCAACACCACACGACAGGTCTCTACTGGGACTGTAATGACCAGTGTACTACCAACACCACACGACAGGTCTCTACTGGGACTGTAAGGACCAGTGTTCTACCAACACCACACGACAGGTCTCTACTGGGACTGTAATGACCAGTGTTCTACCAACACCACACGACAGGTCTCTACTGGGACTGTAATGACCAGTGTTCTACCAACACCACACGACAGGTCTCTACTGGGACTGTAATGACCAGTGTTCTACCAACACCACACGACAGGTCTCTACTGTACCTGTAATGACCAGTGTACTCCCAACACCACACGACAGGTCTCTACTGGGACTGTAATGACCAGTGTTCTACCAACACCACACGACAGGTCTCTACTGGGACTGTAATGACCAGTGTTCTACCAACACCACACGACAGGTCTCTACTGGGACTGTAATGACCAGTGTTCTACCAACACCACACGACAGGTCTCTACTGTACCTGTAATGACCAGTGTACTACCAACACCACACGACAGGTCTCTACTGGGACTGTAATGACCAGTGTTCTACCAACATCACACGACAGGTCTCTACTGGGACTGTAATGACCAGTGTTCTACCAACACCACACGACAGGTCTCTACTGGGACTGTAATGACCAGTGTTCTACCAACACCACACGACAGGTCTCTACTGGGACTGTAATGACCAGTGTTCTACCAACACCACACGGCAGGTCTCTACTGGGACTGTAATGACCAGTGTTCTACCAACACCACACGACAGGTCTCTACTGGGACTGTAATGACCAGTGTTCTACCAACACCACACGACAGGTCTCTACTGTACCTTTAATGACCAGTGTACTCCCAACACCACACGACAGGTCTCTACTGGGACTGTAATGACCAGTGTTCTACCAACACCACACGGTAGGTCTCTACTGGGACTGTAATGACCAGTGTTCTACCAACACCACACGACAGGTCTCTACTGGGACTGTAATGACCAGTGTTCTACCAACACCACACGACAGGTCTCTACTGGGACTGTAATGACCAGTGTACTACCAACACCACACGACAGGTCTCTACTGGGACTGTAATGACCAGTGTACTACCAACACCACACGACAGGTCTCTACTGGGACTGTAATGACCAGTGTACTACCAACACCACACGACAGGTCTCTACTGGGACTGTAATGACCAGTGTACTACCAACACCACACGACAGGTCTCTACTGGGACTGTAATGACCAGTGTTCTACCAACACCACACGACAGGTCTCTACTGGGACTGTAATGACCAGTGTTCTACCAACACCACACGACAGGTCTCTACTGGGACTGTAATGACCAGTGTTCTACCAACACCACACGACAGGTCTCTACTGGGACTGTAATGACCAGTGTACTACCAACACCACACGACAGGTCTCTACTGGGACTGTAATGACCAGTGTACTACCAACACCACACGACAGGTCTCTACTGGGACTGTAATGACCAGTGTACTAACAACACCACACGACAGGTCTCTACTGGGACTGTAATGACCAGTGTACTACCAACACCACACGACAGGTCTCTACTGGGACTGTAATGACCAGTGTACTACCAACACCACACGACAGGTCTCTACTGGGACTGTAATGACCAGTGTACTACCAACACCACACGACAGGTCTCTACTGGGACTGTAATGACCAGTGTACTACCAACACCACACGACAGGTCTCTACTGGGACTGTAATGACCAGTGTTCTACCAACACCACACGACAGTCTCTACTGGGACTGTAATGACCAGTGTACTACCAACACCACACGACAGGTCTCTACTGGGACTGTAAGGACCAGTGTTCTACCAACACCACACGACAGGTCTCTACTGGGACTGTAAGGACCAGTGTTCTACCAACACCACACGACAGGTCTCTACTGGGACTGTAATGACCAGTGTACTACCAACACCACACGACAGGTCTCTACTGGGACTGTAATGACCAGTGTACTACCAACACCACACGACAGGTCTCTACTGGGACTGTAATGACCAGTGTTCTACCAACACCACACGACAGGTCTCTACTGGGACTGTAATGACCAGTGTTCTACCAACACCACACGACAGGTCTCTACTGGGACTGTAATGACCAGTGTACTACCAACACCACACGACAGATCTCTACTGGGACTGTAATGACCAGTGTTCTACCAACACCACACGACAGGTCTCTACTGGGACTGTAATGACCAGTGTTCTACCAACACCACACGACAGGTCTCTACTGGGACTGTAATGACCAGTGTACTACCAACACCACACGACAGGTCTCTACTGGGACTGTAATGACCAGTGTTCTACCAACACCACACGACAGGTCTCTACTGGGACTGTAATGACCAGTGTTCTACCAACACCACACGACAGGTCTCTACTGTACCTGTAATGACCAGTGTACTCCCAACACCACACGACAGGTCTCTACTGGGACTGTAATGACCAGTGTTCTACCAACACCACACGACAGGTCTCTACTGGGACTGTAATGACCAGTGTTCTACCAACACCACACGACAGGTCTCTACTGGGACTGTAATGACCAGTGTTCTACCAACACCACACGACAGGTCTCTACTGGGACTGTAATGACCAGTGTACTACCAACACCACACGACAGGTCTCTACTGGTACCTGTAATGACCAGTGTACTCCCAACACCACACGACAGGTCTCTACTGGGACTGTAATGACCAGTGTTCTACCAACACCACACGACAGGTCTCTACTGGGACTGTAATGACCAGTGTTCTACCAACACCACACGACAGGTCTCTACTGGGACTGTAATGACCAGTGTACTACCAACACCACACGACAGGTCTCTACTGGGACTGTAATGACCAGTGTTCTACCAACACCACACGACAGGTCTCTACTGGGACTGTAATGACCAGTGTTCTACCAACACCACACGACAGGTCTCTACTGGGACTGTAATGACCAGTGTTCTACCAACACCACACGACAGGTCTCTACTGGGACTGTAATGACCAGTGTTCTACCAACACCACACGACAGGTCTCTACTGGGACTGTAATGACCAGTGTTCTACCAAACACCACACGACAGGTCTCTACTGGGACTGTAATGACCAGTGTTCTACCAACACCACACGACAGGTCTCTACTGGGACTGTAATGACCAGTGTTCTACCAACACGACAGGTCTCTACTGGGACTGTAATGACCAGTGTTCTACCAACACCACACGACAGGTCTCTACTGGGACTGTAATGACCAGTGTACTACCAACACCACACGACAGGTCTCTACTGGGACTGTAATGACCAGTGTTCTACCAACACCACACGACAGGTCTCTACTGGGACTGTAATGACCAGTGTTCTACCAACACCACACGACAGGTCTCTACTGGGACTGTAATGACCAGTGTACTACCAACACCACACGACAGGTCCTCTACTGGGACTGTAATGACCAGTGTTCTACCAACACCACACGACAGGTCTCTTACTGGGACTGTAATGACCAGTGTTACTACCAACACCACACGACAGGTCTCTACTGGGACTGTAATGACCAGTGTTCTACCAACACCACACGACAGGTCTCTACTGGGACTGTAATGACCAGTGTTCTACCAACACCACACGACAGGTCTCTACTGGGACTGTAATGACCAGTGTTCTACCAACACCACACGACAGGTCTCTACTGGGACTGTAATGACCAGTGTTCTACCAACACCACACGACAGGTCTCTACTGGTACCTGTAATGACCAGTGTACTACCAACACCACACGACAGGTCTCTACTGGGACTGTAATGACCAGTGTTCTACCAACACCACACGACAGGTCTCTACTGGGACCTGTAATGACCAGTGTACTACCAACACCACACGACAGGTCTCTACTGGGACTGTAATGACCAGTGTTCTACCAACACCACACGACAGGTCTCTACTGGGACTGTAATGACCAGTGTACTACCAACACCACACGACAGGTCTCTACTGGGACTGTAATGACCAGTGTTCTACCAACACCACACGACAGGTCTCTACTGGGACTGTAATGACCAGTGTTCTACCAACACCACACGACAGGTCTCTACTGGGACTGTAATGACCAGTGTTCTACCAACACCACACGACAGGTCTCTACGGGTGGACTATAATGACCTAGTGTTACTACCAACCACCACACGACAGGTCTCTACGGGACTGTATATGCATCCAGTGTTGCTACCAACACCACACGGACAGGTCTCTACTGGGGACTGTACTGACCAGTGTTCTACCAACACCACACGACAGGTCTCTCTCGGGACTGTAATGACCAGTGTTACTACCAACACCACACGGACAGGTTCTCTCTGGACTGTAATGACCAGTGTTCTACCAACACCAACGACAGGTCTCTACTGGGACCTGTAATGACCAGTGTTATACCAACACCACACGACATAGGTCTCTACTGGGACTGTAATGACCAGTGTATACCACACACCACAGGACAGGTTCTTACTGATGTACCTGTAATGACCAGTGTACTCCCACCCAACACACGACAGGTCTCT